>NW_020664582.1:3255341-3311892 GCF_002925995.2 Terrapene triunguis | reverse complement strand
AAGGGGTCGAGTAGGGGCGGGGCCTGGGGCAGAGCGGGGGTCCAGCACCCCCAGGAAAATCCCAAAGTCGGTACCTCTGGTTACTACTATTAGAGAGGCAGTGAATACGACCCTGGGTTGGTGCTCAGGAGACCTGGATTGGCCGTTGACCAGCCATTTGACCTTGGGCAAGTCACTTCACCTTTCTGCTTGTTTCCCCACCTGCTTTCAGTGTCTTCTCTATTTAGATTGTAAGTCAAATTTTGACTAAGGCTCCTATGCCATTTAGGTGGTTTTGAAAATTTAGTCTGTAAACTCTACAAGGAAAGGACTATCTCTCACCATGTTTGTGTAGTGCCTAGCACAATGGGGCCCCAATATTGGTTGTGTCCTCTAACTATTACTATAATACAAATAAACAAATAATACTCATTTGCAATCCTTGAACATAATGACTTGTGAACCATGTACACTTATGAATCCTGTAGTTTAGCGAACTTGATCCCGGTTACAATTTATTATGTATTTATTTGTAGTACATATTATTTAACATTTTATATTGTGATTGTACCCAGAGCCTACCTAGATCAGGGCCTAATTGTTCTGAGTGCTGTACAAACATATCATCAACAACAGTTTCTACACCAAAGAGCTTGTATTTACTATCTTTTTATTAGATTTCACAAAGGCAAGTAATATATTTTGAAAGATAAATATTTATTTGACTTGGAATCATGTTTTACTTTGTTTTATGGATGAAATAATAAAAATCCCGGACTAAATTCTCCCCTGGTGTAAAACTCCATCGATTTCAATAGACTTTAACTCCACAGCTGAATTAATCTGACCTATATTTCATGGCCTGTATTTTACTTGCAAAAATGTGTTGGGAATCTGAGCCCTGCAGTCTCTGGCTTATTCTTTAAGAGTCTTATATTTCACACCTGCATGAAAGGCAGCTAATCATTTCCTGACGGGAAACTGCAGTTTCATTTTCTTTCTTGCATTACCATAATGAAATGTCAGCTCATCAATAGGTTTGCTCTGCAGCAGATGTCTGATAATAATTACTGTTGTCATAGGGTGTTTGGTGTTTACCCAGATTGTCTAGTCAGCCTCTCACAAGAGTTAACCGATTCACATCACAATATAATTGCACAGCAACAGCAAATCTGGGCTAGAATGACCACTGACGTTTCTTAGCACTGTCCTGTGAGCATTTGTCTGGGAATTGGTCCATTATGCATCTAGATTAGCTCTTAAAGAAGAATACTTACTGAAAGAATCTGTTCACTACGCAAACAGAGGCACAATGATACTGGGTAAACACATAGTATCATACAAAGAAATCAATTAGATTGTTGTATGCTATTCAAGTTCTTATATAACACTTTGCTTTAGATGACAGTGACATTTCAGATAACCTTTTCTGAAAGTTCTTGTTTAAATTGAATACTGCTGTCACGATATTGCTGTACAATACATCTGGTTTTCTTTTTATAATTTCCTTCTTCCCCTTTACTCCAAGACATAAAAATTCCTTTTCTTATTGCAACAGTATTGCCTCCAGGATAAACTGCAAACCAAGTAGTGAATTTGTTGTAAGGCTATCTCTTGACCTCGTGATCTGCAGTGATGAGCTTTTCAACTTTATATAATTCAGCTGGATCTGATATTTGGCAGTGCTATAAACCAGTTAAGAGAGTCCATTCTCACTTGCCCAGGAAGCAGTTCATTCATTCAACCTAATCATAATTGCAATCTTTCCTGTTGTAACATTTCAGAATGGAAGCTGGTTTGAAACATGACTTTGCTATGAAAGGGTTCCTGTGACAATAGCTTGTAAGGCCACATTTCTGAACATGAGAGTGGTTGTTATTTTCAAGGTTGGAATATTTTTTCTTTCCTTTTATTCTCTTTTAGAATAAAACACTCTGTGTCTCTTTCAAAGGTTCCTGTTTATGGCACAACTAGAGCATGGTGGTATTCTCCAGAGTTCTGGCATCGGCAATCTGTTTATCACTCGGGTTTAAAACAGCCTCTTTCAAACTGAAAATGTTCACTGATTTTTTTGATGTGTCAGTTCCCCTTGGCACCAGGATGTTATCTTAGCCCCGTCAATCTTCCAGTCTTCTCACGTGGGCATGTTTCTTTCTGTGTGGGGGTCTAATGTTATGTAGATTAGTCAGGTAGAATTGCAATTTTGAGATAAACATCTAAAAAATGTAACACATGGGCTGCATCCCACAAACCTTTACTCACATGAGCAGTCCTGTGGATTCATTTGGAGCTGGTAAATGGAGTAAAGCTTTGCACCATCTGCAAGACTTGACTGTAATTATTTCCTTCTTCAACAGCAAAACTCCCTCTCCCTGGGTATTAAGATCTCTGGGGCTATGCCCACTCTCTTTGGTTAATTGCCTTTATCAGTTTGATTTTCCTCTTAACGTTTGTTCAGTGCTGGCGAAAAGTGCCAGATTGACAGCCCTGGCTGCATCTCATGTGACGCGCATTTGACAGTCCTCCCACAGAACGCTGCATCTTGATTGAGATGCCATGCATCTGGCCAAGCTGCTGAAAGGCTGTGGGCATTTGCCTGCAATTGCACCTTTTGGACACTGGAGGCTGCAGTGGCATCCACTGAGCAGGCAGCCATGTGCCACCAGGAAGTGGCAGGAGTGAGATTGGAGCAGTGGCAGAAGGTGAGGGGCCTGATATGGGCCCTGGGCTCCCTGTTTCTGCAGGCAGCTGCTCCAGCCACTTGGGAGTTTCACCACCCTCACTCATCCCCAGGATCCCCCAGCATGCTTCAGAAGCCCCTATGAACCCCAGCACCCTATACTCCCCAGTGACACAGCAGGCAGGCAGAGTTGTAGAAAGCAGCTTTATTAATCCTAGACTGGCCGATGTTACTTGGTGAGGTTCTATTGCTCATCTAGCAGCAACCCACCCATGGCTTGTATTCCTGAGCCCTGGTCCCTTGCCAATCTCAGTCCCTTTTGAAATGTGACCATTCTCCATTTCCACTCACCATACCACACTGGGGACTAAAATCCTCCTTTTATGCACAGAACAGTAGTCCTCTGACAATCACTGGTCCCAGGGCTGTGCTGGTATAAGTGATGACATGTATACATAAAAATGCTTTGACTGACTAATTTACACCATATAAATTAAGGTTGCTGTCATTTTAAATACAACCACCCATGTTAGCTAGCATTTTGTTGGAGAAGGAAGGGTGCTGTTATATATTGTGGTTTCTTCCGGATATGCTGGGCAGCTTTTGAAGAGCATGTTCCCATCTGTTTACAGTGCACTATCAGAAGATCATTCACCGGGACATCAAGCCTTCCAACCTGCTCTTGGGAGACGATGGGCATGTCAAAATAGCTGATTTTGGAGTCAGTAATCAGTTTGAAGGGAATGATGCCCAGCTTTCCAGTACTGCCGGGACACCAGCCTTCATGGCTCCAGAGGCAATTTCAGATTCTGGCAAAAGCTTCAGTGGAAAGGTAAATCTTGGATCACCACTAATTAGTCTGAGTTTTAGGACCTGGGGAACATGAAAAGAAGGGTGGTATCCAAACCATACTCCTTGGTGTCTCTCTGTTCCACAGGCCAGGTAAAATAAAGAAGAATTTTTCTTCTATTATTGAGTCAAATCCTGAGGTCCTAACTCTGTTTTACTCAAGACAAAACTCCCGTAGATGCCAATGGGAGTTTTGCCTGAATGAGGCTTCAGGTTTTGATCCATTATTATTTGTCTAGGTCAGATTTCTGCCAGTCTTCCTCATGTTAAGTTGTGTCTTCCTCCACAAGTCGTCTGATTGAAATGAATGGGATTGTTCGTACAGTGAGGAACTACTGGATGTGTTTAAGGCTGGCAGAATCTGGCCAATATTGGTCAAAGTGTGCTAGGTGGTTTGCAGACTTTTGTGTGCATGTAGCAATGTATCTATCTAATTACATTGTTCAGTATCTATAAAATTAGGTTCCTAATGAAAAAGAGTTTATTTTTATGTTTGAGAAAATAGCTGTCTGATCTAAAATGTATCTAGCTGTTGGATCTAATTTACTAAGTGCAATTGCTTTCTTTCAGGCACTTGATGTATGGGCCATGGGAATTACTTTGTATTGCTTTGTATATGGGAAGGTAAGATGACTGTAGAACAATTGAATTTTATATAGGAGCTGCGGTTTGGTTATCATTAGTCTGATTCTCCCACAAATAGGTGAAAAATAATAAACAGAGAGCTTGAATCTGCAAGCTCTAATTCTCCCAAATAGTCCTAATGAAGTCAGTGGGTGAATAAGGGTGGCATCCATGCATAAAAATTCACAGGTCTGCCCCATAGCTTACATCAGTGCCCAGATCAACACCGGTCGCAATAATAGTGACCTTCTTTTTTCCCCAAATATTTCCTGGATTTAGAAACAAATCAGGCGGAACATGTGGAGAGAAGCACGAGTTTGATACAAAAGCTGCTCTAAAGTGCTTTAAATGATCCAGATAGTGTGCCGTCCGTCAGCTGATAAACACGGCAGACCGGTGCAGGTTATGGTGACTTGCTGCATGAGCAAAAAAAATTTATGGTTTTGTAGGATCCTCCCAAGGCCATGCAGGGCCCCACAAATCACACTGCACAGTTCCAAGGCTTTTTAGCTGATGTGGCTATAATTGACGGGGGTAAAATGTAAAGGAACAAGTAATTTTGTGACAGTTGTGATATGGTTTAGCTAATTCAGGATATTTTATTAGTTATGATAACTGCGCACTGGGCTATTTCTAAAATAAATAATTTGCACTGAAGATGGTGGAATCTCTCGGGATTTTGTCCCCTGGTGATATCATTTCCCCATGTGTTATGGCATGGAGAAGACTGGAAGAAGTAAGGTAAATAAAACCAATGAACTGTTCTGTTCCAAGAAACCCCCCTACCGTTGGCCTTGCAGTAAATACTGTGCACTCATTTCATAACTCGCCTTGGCTGGGCGGTTCAGGGGACAAGGCCAGAAAACCATCCCTTATCCCACCAGAAGCAGGTGCTGACGCTACTGTCTTTGGACCAGCAGTAAGGAGCACTGCTGAATGCGCTGCCCCACACACTGCCCTTGAGGTATTCTGCAAGCAGAGTGTCTCAAGTAAAGGCCAGTTGTCACAACAGCTCCGCTCCTGCCCACCTGCCCATGTTGCTCAGATAGGAAGAGCCAGAATTTAGGCATATATCAATCAACTGGAAAAAGTTACATTTGAAACAAATGTGCACTGAGCTCATGTATCTGAATTTAGCATAGAAAATTTAAAAAGTGATTGAAGATGACTATTTTAGGCATCATGTAGGTGGTTAGTGCCCAAGATCTGTAAAGCTGTTCTGTGAAGCATTTTTAAATCTGTTTAAGATCCTAGATCGTGAACAGAGTCTCCCAAGTAAATGTCATCCTTAAAAATTAATATATTTGAAAGCTGGGTCCTGCTTCACTTACCTGTGAAGACTTGAAGCTCAAGATTCTGTTTCACCTGCAAAAGTCAATGACATTGCAAGCAGACAATACAGTCAGGGGGAGTCTGTGATCTGACTAGCTGTCATAGAAGGCCCCAGAACTATGAACTGACATCACAGCAGGCAACTAAAGAAGGAAGCAATTTTCCATGTATCATATAAAAATACACCCATATATTCTGTTGAGTGGAATTTGCCTACTTGTGGAGGCTCCATACAAGGTCCTCCTGACCAAAAATCCCCATGGTAGCCCTGCATGGCACTGGCTGACAGAGCAACACCACATGGGGACTATACCCCTGTGTGTGTGCTGTGAATGAGGGTTTCCCACTGGCTTCAGATAAACTGGTGTATAGGAGAGCATTGAGGGGAGAGGGGTAGGAATGGAACCATTGGATCTGTGCTTACACAAATCCAGTAACTGTTGTCTAGAAGTCTAAAGCAGCAGCAGACACATTCCATAGACTGGAATAGAGGCTACATGGTAACCCGTAGCGTTCGTGCAAGTTACATGTGTGCAGGGTGGATTGGATTCCATCCCCTGGCCTTGGGTAATTTTCTTGCTTCATTTTTGTTCTCAGACAGGTGAATCTCCACTATTAATTTTGGAGATGAATTTCTTAATTACCTTTTGTATGGTAAACAATAATACCTAGCACTTATTCAGAGTTTTTCATCAGTAGATCTTAAAGTGCTTTACAAAGAAGGCCAGTATTGTTACCCCCATTTTACAGATGGGTAAACTGAGGCACAGAGAGACAAAGTGACTTGCCCATGGTGACCCAGCAGGTCAGTGGCAGAGTCTGGAATAGAACCCAGATCTCTTGAGTCTCACTCCAGTGCTGCATTTGCTGGGCAACCCTGCTCTTTTAAAATCTCTGCCTTTAACTTTTTAAGTAAGGCATAATTCTGCTTGTGAGAGGTGGGAAGATTTTACTAACATACCCTGCATGTATCTTCTGGGTCAAATTCAGAAGAAACATGTAACAAAAGTATATCTGAATGACAATTGCTAAACACTTGAGATGCCTAACAGCTGGAAAACCATTGCTTTGTTTTGTAGTGCCCTTTTATAGATGAATACATTCTGTCTCTCCATAACAAGATCAAGAACAAGGCGGTGGAGTTCCCAGATGAGTAAGTAAACTTTACTGCACTATTGTAAAATAAAGTGCAGTCTGCAATGTTATTAACTGTGTAACATACATGATAACAGTTGGCTATTGTGCTGACTGTGTGGAGTTTTATGTGTGTTTGTTCTGAGGTTTCCTATCTGTGTATCCTATGGCCCCCATTATTGTAGTATCTTATTGTGTATTTAATATAAATCTGTATTTGTATAAATCTTTCATGTATTTATCTTCACAACACCCTTGTGAGCTAAGGAAGTGCTGTTGTCCCTATTTTATAGATGGGAAACTGAGGCCTGAGACTAGGTGACTTGCCCAAGGTCACACAGGAAGTTTGTGGCAAAGCAGGGACTTGAATCCTGGGTCTCCAAAATCTAGCTCTCTAACCACTGAACTATCTTTCCTTTCCAGCTGAGCTAGCCTCCCTCTGGAGGCTTTGGGGATGTTGTTCAAGTTGTGTTGTCTCTGTTCTTTTTTTCTTTTGCTTGGTCTACACTCTATTGTTTAAAAGTGAGAAATTCCATGGGCCAAATTCTGGCCATAAATGAGCACATGCAGTTTTCACTGAAGTCAGCTGGAGCTGGGTGCAACATATGTGAAGATAGAATTTTGGCCCTAAGTGACTAAACAAGGTTTTCCAATGCTTGACCAAAACAAGATACTTGACTAAGGGCTGGTAGTGCCCGAAGTATCAGCATAGTGTAAAATATTTATTTATTTATTTATTTAGGTTTTTACAAAGTCTAACAAAAGAATACCCCTCCAATGCTCATAGCACCCTTAATCTTAAAAAATGCACTATAAAACAAACAGACACATCAGTTACCCAAGATCAACTCAGATAACCTAATGACTCTATATATATATATATATATATATATATATATATATATATATATATATATATATTATAACAGAATCAAACCAACCCCAATACAATCCCTAGAGCACCAGCCCTGTCCAACACCCATCTCACAGACAAGAGAAGAAATGTGGGCCTTGCAGCATGTCCTGAATGCAGAAAAACTCTGGCTGTTGTGAACCTTAGGAGGAAGAATATTCCAAAGGTTTGGAGTGAATGGAGAATGCTCTGGAATCTGCCCTCTCGGTTATAGCCAAGGGGCTTCAGCTCAGGTGCCTCCGCTAACCAGAGTGTGGTACTACGTGCAATGTTCACAAATTTTGCTGAAGAAAGATATTTATTCAAATCCAAATCCAGCAGTTCAGTATCCTCATCACTTATGATAAGCTAATAGCGTTAGCATGAAGTGAGTGGTTTTAGTGAATAGCTGTAATACAGTGATGGAGGCGACCAGTACATGGTGCCATGATTTCCATGAGGATTGTGTATAGAGAAGGGAACTCTAGAAGAAATGGAGGGATAATCAGAAGGAAGCTACTGGAAGCATATATGGCTGCAATCTATCTGTGAAACCTGCTGCTGTAACAGAATTCTTCATCTCAATCCTTGTATTCTAGTGGAGTGCTGCAGGGTTAAGATATTCTTCTAACTTGGCCTGCTAAAAAGGCAGGATAAATAGAGACACAACAGAGATACAGTAGGCTCACCAAGTGTTTAGAAACTGCAGTCTGCCTCTTTGGCAGTGCCCAGAAAGTATCACAAGCCCTGGCATTCCTAATGGTTTTCATAGTCCCTTTTTATCACAGCTTAAGAT
This sequence comes from Terrapene triunguis, assembly GCF_002925995.2. Taxonomy (NCBI): domain Eukaryota; kingdom Metazoa; phylum Chordata; order Testudines; family Emydidae; genus Terrapene; species Terrapene triunguis. Next base: position 3,303,606 of record NW_020664582.1, on the reverse strand, counting down.
CAAGGACTCTGTGACCAATGAACCTAACGCTTAATGCAACTAAATAGTAGTAAGGGAAAATAAATTGACTTAAGACTATATTAAAGAAGTCAATAGTTCAAGAGGCTGGAAGAACAGAGAAACCCATGGAAGCCAAATCCAGCAGGATAATAGCATCAGTCTAGAGGAATGTTTTCCAAGATGGGAATTTCACCCTGCAATAGTGGGTGGGCCACAAATGTTCTGTTATGCCCAGTAGTACAGTGAAATAGTGACATCTACAGCTGTCCTGTTGTCTGTGTCCTATAGTAATAATGAGAGTAGTTTCATGCCGTTTGTAACTATGGGGTTGGGTTTTTCCCCTCATGGATGCTCATCCAAAAATTTGCTGTACAAATGACTCAGTTTAAAAAATAAATTGTTAATAATATATGAGGGGGCTATCGTGGGAGCTCCTGTGAGAGTCATGTTGGTACCAGTGGGTGCAGGATGTTTGGGTATTTTGTTTCTAGGGGAAGGGCAGAGGCAGCATGAACCCAGAAGGCTCATAAGGATGAGTCCCAGGGGATACATGTGAAGGCTCTGTTCTCTTGACCCACAGAAATCAGTTGTTCTATTCCTGTCAGCTTGAACTAGCTAGCTGAAAAGTCTGTCTGCAGATTTCTTAGACTCCTGGCTTCTATGAGTAACCCCATTATGATGTAATAAAAGCAGCCAAAGCAATACAAAGCAAAGTGCTAGGGCATGTGTGCCAGTGATGTTTCCAGAGACAGACATGAGAAGATCCAAATGAATCATCAAATCTCAGCTTCCTAGAATAAAATAAAATATCAAAACCTCTGATTCTCCCTTAGTTGAAGCAGCGCCCTATCTAAGCTACTGAGATGCTGCCGAGGGACAGAAAGTATAATTTCTTCCTTTTCTTCTCCCTTTGCATGTACTGCAGTGTTGGAATTGAAATGATTGCCAGTTTTACCTCAGATAAATATTATTTTTATTATTATTATTTATTTGTATTACTGTAGTGCCTAGTTTTGGACCAGAACCCCATTGTGCTAGGTGCTGTACAAATACAGAACAAAAAATAAATATGATTACTTCACTATTGGCTCTATTGTCTTCTGCTTCTCTATATTTACTGAGAAAATACCTTTATTACTGCAAATTGTATCAAGTTACTTATGAAACAGGTTGTTGAACCTCTTGTGCTCACTGGTAGTTCTTCACACAAGTACTGTGATTTGAGTCAATGGGATTACTTGTGTTAGTAACCACTAACCAGTGTAAGTTTTCAAAGGTCTGACCCTGAACCAACTCCCCCCCCACCAAAAAAAAAAGTTACTTCCCCCTCCCCCTCCCGTAAGAATCAGAATAGTAGTGCCCTCTACTAAAGTCCTGTGAGAACAGAGGTAATAGAAGTCTGGGTGATATACTTTCATGACCCTGGCTTAGCTTGATGTGGGACACAGTAGAGCTGTACTACTGGATAATAATGTAATGCTAGGTCCTTTGATACTTCCTGTGCAGAATATTAATTGGGAATGAGAATTGTGTTGGAGGATAATGGTTGGCCTTACAAAGGATGAAACAAAGCTGCTGAAGAACTGTATGTATGGAAAGCCCTCTTCCAGAATATTCACCTACACTATAATGGGATTTTTTACTAAGTTGGTAACTAGGATGTAGCAAGGTTGATCCCACACATGCAACATGATAAACACATGATTCCTAACCATGTGGGTGTTCCTTATTGCAGCACTGAACTTGAATAGTGTTCTGCCTTAGTTCAAACATGAATAGGGGGGACTAACCCCGTGTCTGTTACCTGTTTAACCAGTACTGCTGTCTCCCACAGTCTTGATTATTCACTGCCTTGCATCTTGCGTAGTCACATACACCTGTGCAAAGTGGGTGTAAAATGCTTTCATTTTGATATTGGTAGTATTTCACACTCACTTTACACAGGCTGTACATGACTACACCACATGCAAGGCAATAAAGAATCAGGCCTCAAGTCTGTGCAGGAGGATATCTCAAAAGCGCAATGCACCATGTGAAAAACAACTTTAACCCCCGCCCCTGGCACCAGGAGCTAAGGCTATATAAAACAGCTGCCTGCATTTTCACAGAATGTACTGATGATGATTGATGATAGAATTTCTTCAACTATGAGAATTACTGGGTAAAATTCTATGGCCTGTGTGCTATGAAAGAGTCAGACAGCATGATCATAGTGTTCTTTTTGGCCTTAATAATATTGATCTGTTGATCTCAGGGTTGTGCAGTGTGGCAGATGAATACAAGCCAACCAAATTAATATACAGTTGTAGTGGGGAAAATGCTGTTATGTGATCCATGTTTTCTGTACTCTTGTCAAATGAGTCTGTCAGTCCCTGGTTACACTTAACATGGCTCTGTCTGTAGTGTAGACAGGGCTATAAAACATCTGTAAACATACCTGCCACTTCTCTGTGCTTTCACAGCTTCAGGCCTTCTCTCTGGCTTTTGGATGATGATTCATTTATTTCTCCATTGGCTTTTGGATGAGGTACCCATAGCTGGATTTTTTCCAACTCAGCCCAATACCCAGACAGAATTTTTGACCTACTTGCATTAATTAATCCTTCATTTTAGTCAAAATCTAGAGATAAAATTACTTCAGTATTTAGAAATGTGCATGAGGAAATTAAAACTCTAATGAAACATGCTCCTGGTAAAGTACCAGGGTCACACAGCCCGAATTGTAGCCAGATGTTCATTATCCAGCGGCGTGAATCATTTTTAAGATGCTACGGACCTTCTTCTGTGAGGAGCTGAGCACCCTCAATTCCCACTTAAATCAAGAAGGGGCCAGATGAAGAGCTCAGTTCCCATTTAGGCACTCAAATAAGGTCCAGGGTATCAAAACTTAAGCTCCTTTGAGAATCTGCTCACTTGTCTAAGTGCCTAATACGGAGCTGAACTCTTTTGAAAATCTTGCTCCAATTGTGGGTGCTGAGCCTTTCTGAAAACCTGGCCCTTAGAGTTGAGGGCAGTCAGCACATTACAGATAATCAGGCCCAAGGCATTGCAAATATGGACAGAACTCACTAAGGTAATTCATTCTGTGTTGCCATTGCTGCATGATTTTGGATGGATGTTTGTTTTAACAGAGCTGCGGCAAAGAATTGTTTATGTAGGCAGTCGTGTCTCTGCTCTCTCAGGTCCTGGGCAATTTGCCCATCATCTCTCAGCCATCATATATTTGGGTTAGCAGTCAGTTTACGAGTGACTGTTCCCATCTGTCTCCACAGTAAGTTATTAACATTTAATGGGCTAACTGGGTTGTGCTAAGAAACCTTTTCTTCATTCAGCCATCTCCTTCAGCAATAACTCTTGCTGCATGATTTATTTTGACTTCTCATTGACCTATTCTCCCAGCCTAAAAAAATCTTGCTGCTCATTAAGATGTTGAGAGATAGTTACTGTGTGTTGATTGCTGTCTAAACTAAATCCATTTTTTGATAAAGATGCTAACAGAGAGATGGATATTAAGCAAGAACTCACTGGACTGATTCCACCTCAGACCTCCCACTAGGGTGACCAGATGTCCCAATTTTATAGGGACAGTCCCGGTTTTTGGGTCTTTTTCTTATATAGACTCCTATTACCACCCACCCCCTGTCCCGATTTGTCACATTTGCCGTCTGGTCACCCTACCTCCCACAGAATTAGCACCTAGCTATATATAGGGGCATTTTGGAGTCAATTTATTTTACCATGGCTACAAAAGACACACATTTCTGTTTACAGAGGGTCCATGAAAACTCAATCTCTGCTTTATGAACTATTAAATAAAGAAATGTAACTTTCTGTGCTCAGATGTTTCAGCTCCCCTTAGGCCAGAGACAGTGGGGTAAATATTTTCTGTAGATATGCAGCTCTGTTCATATAAATGAGAATTATGCATCTAAACTCCTGTGCATTGTGCTAGATATTTAAGAAAATGGATTTAGAAATAATTTCATCTTGGGTTAAGTTACAATTAGCACTAAATAAAAATTATTCAGGACTAACAGCAAATTGGTAAAGGCTTTGTGTCCAGACATCTGTCAAGAGTGCAAGAACTACTATGTGTGTGATTCTAATAAGGATCTAAAGTTGAGTCATTCTTTTTCTGACCTACAATGCAATGTTAACAATTCTCACTATTTTGTCATGAGTCTCACGATACTAGCTGTTCTTCCAAGCTCCTGGGAATATGCAAGAATCTCAGTTTTCATTTAGAAAAATAAAGACATTTCCAGCTCCCTTAGTTGGGGGGAAAAAGCTGGAAAACATGAACCCTAATTGCTCCAAGTCCAGAAGGCAATTTAAAAGACCTCAAAGTTGTTATTTAAAATCTCATGGTTTTTAAGCCAGTTCATGATTATTTGAGGGCTTGTCTCAGGGCTGGTCTACACGGAGGGGGAGGGGGGTCGATATAAGATACGCAACTTCAGCTACGGGAATAGCGTAGCTGAAGTCGACATATCTTATTTCGACTTACCTCGGGTCCTCACGGCACGGGATCAATGGCCGCGGCTCCCCCGTCGACTTCGCTACCACCGCTCACCCTGGTGGAGTTCCGGAGTCGACGGGAGCACGTTCGGGGATCAATATATCGCGTCTAGACGAGACGCGATATATCGATCCCCGATAGATCGATTACTACCTGCCGATTCGGCGGGTAGTCTGGACGTACCCTCAGTGGTTGTGGTTAGCAATACTGCTGCATGTTCAAATTGTGAGGAAGCCCTCTGCCATGCTTTAGCAATACCTCCGGCTGATTGGGAAACTGGTGTTAACAAACTCCAAAGTATTGTGGAATCTTCCACTGAAAAAATTGTCAAGTATGACATGAGTTCTTTTTAGAATGGAGAAGTGAAGGGGAGAAATAGGGAGACTCCATGAGTGTCTAAGGGGAGACCAGCAAACATGTTTGTACACATATGTTCCGAACACATGGAAGATATTTTCCCCTTTTTGGTGCACATACTGTCCCTTGGAACTGACATCTCATCTGACATGGTGCATGGACATGCTGGTGTAAGTGGTGGGCATTTTGTTTAGCATTGACATAGTGAATAGCCGGTGCATGGTCATTTTTCCTTCCTTCCTCTCTCTGTTGTTAACTGGGTAATTCAATTAATTTCAACAGTAACTTACCCAGAACTGCATGAATGTCCCACAGAGCTTGTCTGCAACAAAGACAGCCATGCATTTGCCCTTCCTTATGATTTTTCATTATTTCTGTGTCTGCCTAGAAGTCTTTCTGACTCCTAGAAAAATATCAGACTAGATCATTGTGCTGTCTTCTTTTTTCTTTTTAAATCACATTAATACTGCTTTTGCGCTGACAGATATTAGGCCTTTTAGAAAGCACCATTTCACCTTTATCTCAGCTACCTACTGTGTTAGCAGCCCTGACTGCTTATTTATGACCTGCTGACTACTGCTCTCTGCTCCAGTATTAGTATCTTTTATAGCCCAGATCTTGTTATAAGAGTGTCATGGTTTTTCCCTTTCCTGCCCTCTGCCTAAAATTTCATGTGAGTGGCAGTCTAGAGAATGGCAGTATTCAACTAGTCATTCCTGTCCCTCCCATTATCTGGGCCTGATTCTCATTTACACCAAGACCCCTTGGCACCACTGTGGTGTTTAAAGAATACCACTTTGACCCCTTTACACAGCCAGAGCAGTATTAAAGAGCCTCAGTGTAAGTGAGAATCGGGCCCTTTTGTTCTCGCTATTGCCAGTTACAGCTGCACTTCTGACCTCTTTCAGGGCTCAGACCTTTACCTCTCCTGGAGTGAAATGCTAGTTTTCCTGTTCTAATACCAGGCCCTGGGCTACAGAATCTGTGGATTAACTGTTCTTACCCACCCGAGGTCCAGCTGAACTGGGGTACCTGCAGTTCCTCTCAGTCTGTGATCAGTGGTGAACAGGGATAGTACAGCCTTCTTGAAACAAAAGTGTTGTTTATTTTAACAAACAACAGTCTTGGGAGACAGACCAGTCCTCGCTTACAGACAGCCCCCCAACCTGAAGCAAATACTCACCAGCAACCGCACACCATACAACATAAACACTAACCCAGGAACCTCTTCTTGTAACAAAGCCCGATGCCAACTCTGTCCACATATCTATTCAAGTGACACCATCATAGGACCTAACTACATTGGCCACGCCATCAGGAGCTCGTTCACCTGCATATCTACCAACGTGATATATGCCATCATGTGCCAGCAATGCCCCTCTGCCATGTACATTGGCCAAACCGGACAGTCTCTACGCAAAAGAATAAATGGACACAAATCTGACATCAGGAATCATAACATTCAAAAATCAGTGGGAGAACACTTCAACCTCTCTAACCACACAGTGACAGACTTGAAGGTGGCAGTTTTGTAACAAAAAAACTTCAAAAACAGACTCCAAAGAGAGACTGCTGAACTTGAATTAATATGCTAATTAGATACAATTAACTTAGGTCTAAACAGAGACTGGGAATGGTTGGGTCATTACACTAATTGAATCTATTTCCCCATGTTAAGTATCCTCACACCTTCTATGGGTCATCTCGATTATCACTTTAAAGGATTTTTTTTCTCCTGCTGATGATAGCTCATCTCAATTGATTGGCCTCTTACAGTTGGTATGGCTACTTCCACCTTTTCATGTTCTCTGTATGTATAAATATCTTCTTCCTGTGTGTTCCATTGTATGCAGCTGAAGAAGTGAGCTGTAGCCCACGAAAGCTTATGCTCAAATAAATTTGTTAGTCTCTAAGGTGCCACAAGTACTCCTGTTCTTTTTGCGGATGCAGACTAACACGGCTGCTACTCTGAAACCTTTATTTTAACAGTGGAACAAAGCATTTAAAACAAAAGTATTTTAAAACATGTCTTTCTGACCTAAAGGGTTCCCATCCACTGATGGTAACCTAGGCAGGCCAGTATGTTACTGTGTCTGAGTCTGGTTCCCCAAAACAACTACTCCCCAATCTCAATGAATTCCCAGGATTTACTCCTCTGGTTCAGACCAGTCCTGTAGGCTCAGTAGGAGATCAAGCCAGAGTCCTTAGGGCCAGTAGTTCTGGCATTGTCTCTTAACAACTCTTAAGTGTTTTCTGAGAAGTGGCTTATCTTAAGCCATTGTGTCCCTTCCTGCTTGTGTTTTTCCCGACAGTCTCCTTTTAAACTAAACTCACATATTCATACACTAAACGTCCCAATAACCAGGTCAACATACAGTGTTCATAAGTTATTACAGAACAGCTCCAAATCCATCACACTAGTATGTCCCTTAATATGATTTGAATGTAATTTATTTATATAGTTGGTTTATTTCCTTTTGCTTTTGAAGAGAGAGAGAGGCATTATGCCTGGTTCTCACCAGCATTTTTAATCTGTCACGTTCATGAGCACTGAAATGCATTCTCATGGGACAGAAGTATTCTCCTGGCGTGAAATTTTACATTGCCAAGTTCCAGCTTTGAGCAAATATATGCACCACTGAAAATTGTTCATGACAGAAATGCTGACAGAGATCATCAACTGACTATCATGGTGCTAACACACACTAATGTAATTTTATTTCAGAGCATTTTTATTAAAAGTCCTTACCTGTGTTGTTAGTACTACTGATCATGCAAACCTTTGCTTTTGAGAGTAATCCATTCAAGGGAACAACTTGCATGAGCAACTACTATTTGTGTGAATAGGGGTTTACAGGATTGGGGACTAGATTATTAAAAACTATTTAAAAAAATCAAATGTTCTTGCTACTATTTGTGTTGATTGTTTACTTTTTATAAGACCCTTATTTTGGAAATTGAAACAATTTCCCTTCTTTGACCCTTTTCTAGCACAGTTTTCTGTAGTATGTTGGTTGCAAAAGCTTCAGACAAATGTTAAATTTGAAATAAATTTTCATCAGTATTTGTGGAAACATTTCAATTCATACAACCTGCAAACTCAACCTGGGATTGGAATATCAAACAGGGCTATTTCTTTCCAACACATTGTTGTTAATAATAATGTTTCTGCAAGCTAAATGATGTATTTAGTGTCACCTGTACAACCCCATTTAAATTGTGCCTGTCAGTTATACCTCATTGTCTCAGATTCTGCCCTCAGAATACCAGTAAAACTCCTGATCTTCAGATATGCCTTTATTTGCTCCTGTACAACCCCTTTGCCTGTAGGCAGAATCTGGTGTACATTATCCTTATTAGTGATCATAAGGCCTAAGAAGAATTGATTTTTACTTCCCAGGCTGAATTTGCGGGCAGTTGGGGCGGGGGGCTGAATTCTGTACTTGTAAACTGATCAAATTAACAGAATATTACTACGAGAAGCTTTACGCATAACCTTGTCATTTGTAGTTACCTATTAACCATATATTGGTATTCTCTTTAATCAGGCCACAGATAAGTGAAGAGCTCAAAGAACTGATTGTAAGGATGCTGGATAAAAATCCAGAAACGAGGATAACGGTTCCTGAGATTAAGGTAAATTCGTCATGAATGTTATATTTATTTGGAATTGTTTCATATAGTTTCAGTTGGTTTCATATTTCTTATATTACTTGTGACACAACTTACCAGCATTTCTGTTTTGGGGATATATCAATCAGCATAGCTCAAAGGGTGAGTATATTCACTTTGCTCCATATTTGTATGACTTAAAATCACTCTGATGCTGTTTATTTCTGAGAATATTAATAAAAGGGGATTTTTAATTAAAATTGTTCAAAATCTGGATAAAACACTGATAGCATTTCCCACAAACACTTGTGTAGATTGAAACCTTGCTTTTTTACTGAGATTGCTAACTCCAGTGATCAAACCTGTTTCCTCTAGCAGACATAGATGTGTGTTGCAGTGACTGTGAAGCTGAATACCATACGTGTATGTACCTGTTGTTCATACCATGCTGGCTGTTGTTACAAATGGAGGAATGGGATCAAGGCATGTAGCATCCATTTCTGTCAACATTACCTTGGTCATTGTTCTGCAAAGCTCATGAATCCAGAGCAACGAACACCCTCTGATAGAGAAAGATGCTCCAGGCTGCTCTGTATATTTTGTTTTAGGACTGATACCATGTTCTGCTATCATTAGTCACTGAGAAGTCTCACCTATTTGAAAAGAGTCAGAGGGCTTGTCTACACTGGCACTTTACAGCACTGCAACTTTCTCGCTCAGGGGTGTGAAAAAGAAAAATCCTGCACGCAGCAAGTTTCAGCGCTGTAAAGCACCAGTATAGAGAGTGCCCCAGCGCTGGGAGCCGCGCCCCTCGCGGAGGTGGATTTTTTACTCTCCCAGCGCCGCACTGCGACCACACAGCCACGATAAAGCACTGCCGCGGCAGCATTTTAGCGTTGCCAGTGTAGACTAGCCCAGAGAAACTGAAGTTGAACAAAGCAGGGGTGGGGGTGGATTGACTGTATCTACCCTCTCCTAATTTGCATCTCTGATGTATCACTCTTGTTATTCACAGTTATTTAGGTCTAATTGTTTTGCAAACTCAGTTTGGAACTGCTATTAACAAAAAAAAAATATCAAGGAAATTATATGGGGGATACATAAGGAAATTGCTGTTTCTGAACCATGTTGGTGCACGGAATACACATGTCTCCTAATTGAAATGCTCACACGACTCAGGTATTCCATACTTTTAATAAAAATGATTTCATTTAGGGTTGACTGTGGTGTTTTGCCTCTGAAGAGGGTTGTTATAAGCATGAATAATCATCTTTGGAATACACAATTTAATTAAGTGCCATAAAGAAGCTCTTTGCTGAGCTCTTGAAAAATGCTCTGGACACCTGCACTAAACTCCTTTTAAAGTTTGTAGGCAGTGAACATCAGTCTTACTGAATGCTGTGGACTAGTCCCAAGGAGGTAGGCAGGTATTTTTTAAAAGGATGCTGTTCTGATTAACATCCATAGGGGCCAGCCCTTGGACAAATCCATTGATATCAAAGAGCCCCACTCTAGTACTGTTTGTTTATACTTGAAACCCCTTGTATTATGCAGCACATTAGACCAAAATTATGCACAGGCCTCCCATGCCCTGAACTGATTTACATGGCATTATGGGACAATGCTAATTAATTACAAGATAATCTAATAAGCCATGTGGTTATTAAACTAGAGGGGCAGGGAGCAGCACAAGAAGGTGAAGTGTTCTCTTGGGAGGGAAAGTGGGAGGCCTGCTGGAAAATGCAGGTACATCTGAGGCTCCTAAACCACCTAGGAGCCACTCCTGTGGCGTTTAATTATATGGGAAAGAAGACACGTCCTCCAAAAAGCTTCTTCCTGCTCCCTCGCAGTCGTCTGAACAGCAGGAAGGTGGTAGGAGGGTGACCATGTTTTTTTACTGATGTGGTATGAACATCAGTCTGTGTGGCATCTAGGCAAAAAAGGTAAGTTGTGTGGGCAATTGCACAGCCATGTAACCACATCGTGTATAGGGGCCTCTCCGTGACCCTGAAACGTCACATTAGTGATAGGCCAAAATGTTCAGACTTGGGTACCATATTATATGTTTACCTAGGTGGCCTGATTTCCAGAGATACTGAGCGTTTGCAGCAGCATCTAAAGTCACTAGTTGCTGAATGCTCAGCACTTCAGAAAATCAAGCCACTTGTTTAGGTGCCTAAATTTAGGCACCCAAGTTTGAAAACACATTATGACACTTTTCCTGGGCCTGCGTTGTTAAAGTGTCTATGTATGTGAGAAAGAGTTGCTGTTGATGACTGGGATTTTCATAGGTTTTGACTGAATTCAGTGGAAATTGAGTGCCTAAGTCTTTTAGCCCGTTTGAAAATGCCAGCCAATGACAGTTGGTGCTGATGGTCTGTTATGGTCTTATGGTCTCTGAAGAGACACTATGCACAGTCGCTGGAGTGCAGCAGACCCTCTGAGTTAGCCCTCAGCCTGTTGATTCAGCACATGCCAACCTGTGTGGAAAATGGAGCCATACTGACTTGCAGCTTGTAATAATAATCAGCCCTATATTCATTATTTCCCCATATTAACTAACATCCATACTGTGTGAAGTACAAGGGACAAACACATTTAGGATTCTCTGCAGTGGCTTGTTCCCATCTTTCTTTTTGTCCCTTTTCTATGTAGTTGCATCCCTGGCTAACAAAGTTTGGGGAGGATCCGCTGCCTCTGGAGGAAGAGCATTGCACTGTGGTGGAGGTGACTGAGGAGGAGGTGAAGAATTCCGTCAAGACAATCCCAAGCTTGCCAGCTGTAGTAAGTGTAAACAGGAGCTTTCTAAGGTTTTATGTTCCGGGAGATATGTCACTTTCTTTGGGTATGTCTACACTACAGGATTAATCCGAATTTAGATAATTCGAATTTGGGAAACAGGTTGTATAAATTCGATTGTGCGCGGCCACACTAAGCACCTTAATTCGGTTTTAAACCACATTAATTCGGTGGTGTGCGGCCACACTACCCCATTAACTTAAACACAGTAATTCGGTGGTGTGCGTCCACACTAACCCTAATTCGAATTAACAAAATCGATTTAGGCTCTACTCCGTTCGTCGAGGTGGAGTACAGAAATCGATTTAAAGGGCCCTTTAATTCGAATTAACTGGCTCTGTAGTGTGGACGGGTGAAGGGTTAATTCGGATTAAGGCAGCTAAATCCGAATTAAAGTCCTAGTGTAGACCAGGCCTTTGAGCCATCAGCCTGTGAAGTAGTCTCAACGTGAGGGATAGACAAATTTCCAGTGTATGATGTGCGTGATTTAGCCATTCAAGTCAGCAGACGTTGTTCATGCCTTTGAGCTGTGCATTCACCTCAAAAGATTTACTGGTAGCGCAACACACGGGGGGCCTGATCCTGCAGCCCTTATCCATATGAGCATTGACGTCAAAGGGGCTACTCAGATAATAGGTGCAGGGCCAAGCTCCCCAGGTGGCCAGCACCAGAGGAAGTGAATGATAGAAGAAATTCAAATTTGGGAAGACTTATTACCAGACACATAAGACTCCAGTCCCAGCGCCACCACTCCCACTGGAAAAAGGGAGAGCAGCGAACGAGAGTAAAGGGTTGTTTGCATTGTTTGCTGGGCAGCCGCCCGTGTACACAGACAAGGAAAGAAGCGGAGCTGCAAATGGCTCAGAACACCCAGCATAGGACACGCTCTGGTCGTTGTTGAGCCTATTCTCTTTGGATCAGCAATAAGGGCCTGATCAAAAGCCCATGACATCAATGGGAGTCTTTTCATTGACTTCAGTGGGCTTAGTACCAGGCTGTAGGTGCCTGTAGCAACTCAGTAGGCACTAGGCACCTCTAGAGATATAGCCCTGAGAACTGGAATCCTCTTCTCTTCCCATTTTGAAGGCAACTTAATCATATGGCATTTTCCCTCTAGAAATAAATGTGTGAAACCTTTTCTTACAAAATCTTCTATGTGATGGAATAATAAACACACTGCAAAATATTGACCTCCAGGTTTAAAATAAATAATTAAAATTACAATGGGTAGTTAAGAACTCAGCCTTTCTGCTTTAGGCATTTAAACACTGGGCTCCAGTGTCGGGAGTTGAAAGACTTGCTTCCCCTTTATGAGATGTGTCCTGGCAGGTTTAAAAATTTTTTGTTTTATGAAAGGAAAAGATGAAGTTGTAATGAAAAGGGGACACTTTACTGACTGCAAATTGAGGTTATGCTTAAGTGTGCGTGTGGTGACCAGATGTCCTGGAATTGACATATGAAGTGCAGTATTCCAGACAAATATAGGCCATGATCCAGAAAAGTCTTCCTGGCATAAAGCTAAATGCCTGCTTTTCAATTATTGAAACAAAATACTGTTAACGTATCCTCACTAATTTAAAAAGCAAAGGAAGGTAAGCCAGGTCTAAAGCCTGGTGGCTTAAGAACTTCCACACATGTGGGAGGAAAATACTAATACTGTCCCATAATTTGGGGAAAAAATACATAGACCAGAGCTACAGCTGGTGTAAATCAGTGTAGCTCCATTGGTTGGCTTCAATGGAGCTACATCAATTTACATCCGCTGAGAATCTGGCCCTACGTTTCTCTACTGATTTTTAGAATGCAATCACTGAAATATTGCAGAATTTGTGAGCCTACCTAATCACCATGAGCCAGCCACCCTGTGTCTTTTAGATAAGATTGAACTGTAAAACTTGTTCTAAGGTGGCTCATGGGTTTTCCCCCAAAGGCAGAGGGTTTCTCTTTTCCTAAAATATTTGTTAAATAGTGAAAGTCAAAATGCCAGCCTATTTGACAGCCCTGGAAACTTCGGTACTCTGTTTATCCTCGTGCATCTCCACAATATCTAAGGTCTTATACTGTGCTTATAGTGATGGTATCTGATATTCTTCAGGGAATCCTGATACCTAGAAATAGAAATAATAAGATCTGTTAGTAACAGAGATGGCCCCAGACCTAAATACCGTGCACCTGACTGGAGTTAAGGATTGGGGGCGTACAAAATCTGAACTTGAATCTGAATGTAAATTTAGTGGTTAATCCCTCTAGGGGGGATGATTGTGACAATTTCTTCACCCAGCCACTGAGGTGGTGTGGCTATTTACCTCTCCTTATTTGGGGCTAGTGATAAAACCACATTCTAACCTTTAATGACTCTCACAACTTCCGTATGAGGTAGATAAGAGAACATTATTATTTCCATTTTACAGATGGGAAAAGGGATATAAAGTGGCCAGATCCTCAGCTAGTGTAAATCAACATAGTTACATTGAAGTAAATGAAGCAAATTCATTTATGCCGACTGAGGATCTGGCCAAAGAGGTTTAAAGTGACTTCCCAAGTCACAGAGGGAGTCGTTGTCAGAGCTGGAATTAGATCTTACGAGCTCTTGGCTCCCAGTCCTGTACTCAGGCAACCAGCCTGTTCCCTTCCCTCTAGTAAATAGGTGTTGACAATATTCATATAACTGTTTCTAGGAATGCTTTGCAACTTCAGTAGCCAATGGGTCAGCATTTATACCAAATAGAAACCTAAGGGCTATTATACAGATCCCTTTAGTTCCGTTTTTAACTGTGAAATGGCATTACAATTTTATTAAATTATTAATGAAGTAATCATTACATTCCTCTGATCTAATGCTTAGAGCAGCATTATAAAGATGATGAAAACTCTGTGCCACCTATCTTCTCTGATCTGTTTTTCCTTCTTCAAAGATTTTAGTGAAGGCCATGCTAAGGAAACGCTCATTCGGAAACCCATTTGAGGTTCAGGCCAGAAGGGAAGAGAGGTCCATGTCTGCTCCAGGAAACCTATTAATGTATGTATATCTACCTCTTCTAGTGCTCAGCCTGAGCTGTATACGGCCGCTTCAATGAACAAAGTAGCGTGGGAGGAATAATGGAAACTGTTTTCAGATAATTTCCTTAGAATTTAAAGGCAAAATTCATGTGGAAATCAGTCAGTGGAGTTACACTGGGGATGAATAAGGCCTCAAGTGTCATTTGGGCTTGAAGTATAGTGAAACATCCACATTAGAACAAAGTAAACATTTCTTTGTATGGATGCAGCTCCTTCCATATTTAGGGCCACATCCTGAGCTGATGTAAATGAATGCAGCTCCGTGGACTTCAGAAGAGTTGCACCCACTTAGAGCAGCTCAGAACTATCTTTTTAGCCAGTTTGTTTATTATATACTGTGTGTAGTTTAAACAGTACTCAAACATCAAGCTAGCAAAGTATCCTTTTATGAAATTCAGCTAGGTTATTTAATTCTTATGTAAGTAGCGTCTGCTCTGCTGTCCATGAACAACAGAAGTAGGAGGTTTGGAGAAAGAGGCCAACTGAGTCATCTAGACATTAAAAAATAAAAAAGCCTGTAAAACTAGAAGCATGCTGATATATTTCAGCTCTGCTCTGGAAATCAGTGACCCATGTAGTTTGTGCAAACTGGCAAACATGCACATCCTGGACTGGAAGCCAGTGAGTGACACCTTTGACATTACGTTATTGGTATTGTGGGAACCAACAAAATGCATCATATGTGATAAACCAAGCTACAGTACATAGCATACATACATCATGCCCAAAACTCAACATCTTCCATGCTAAACAAACACCACTCTTAGCAGATTCCCAAAGATGCTGATAACTTTTTATATATATTAACTAAACTACCTAACTACATCTTTGGAAATAGTCTTTTCTCTCACCAGTGTGTAGGGATTTCAGCGGGTTGCTCTCATTAAAGATGAGGGGACTTTAGAGCCCAATCCTGTACTAATGAAGTCAGAAGCAGTTTTGCCACTGACTTCAGTTGGAGCAGGATCCAGGTAATGTGCAAATCCCCAGTAGGCAATAGAGCCTAGATCAGTTAGGCCTTGTCTACACTGCCACTTTACAGCGCTGAAACTTTCTCGCTCAGGGGTGTGAAAAAAACAACCCCCCTGAGAGATGCAAGTTTCAGCGCTGTAAAGTGGCAGTGCAGACAGTGCACCAGCACCAGTTACTCCCCTCGTGGGGGGTGGGTTTTTTTTACAGTGTTGGGAGAGCTGTCTCCCAGCACTGGTGCCGCGACTGCATAGCAGCGCTTTAACGTTGGTAGTGAAGACATACCCTCAGAGTGTTCAGACAATGTTATGCGATATAGACTGATCCTCATTAGAACTTCTCATATAGCTGGGAAGAACTGATCTTGAGGAAAAGGCATTTAACTGTAAGGATTTTTGTTTGATACTTGGGTCAGGGATATTAGCCAGGACCTTAGCCTAATTTTAACTCACAGTTCCCTATATGAGACACCCAGGCCAAGTTCCAACTCCCA
This sequence comes from Terrapene triunguis, assembly GCF_002925995.2. Taxonomy (NCBI): domain Eukaryota; kingdom Metazoa; phylum Chordata; order Testudines; family Emydidae; genus Terrapene; species Terrapene triunguis. Next base: position 3,287,797 of record NW_020664582.1, on the reverse strand, counting down.
TACGTTTCCTTAATTAGATTTTGCACAACAGATGGTAACACAGGACCTGCCATACACTGTACTAGTCAGCTGTCTGGCGCCATCTAGCTGAGTGTCCTATAGCTCTAGCTATCTGCCCAGATCCTTACAACAGAGAGAGAGAATGACTACATCCAATTAGATACTTTTCTCCTTTGTATCCACCTCCCTTCTCCCATCTACTATGGGAGACTCTTTCAGAGGTAGGAGAGTTAAAGGACCTTGATTACCATAAAGAAGCGCTTTTGCTCTTTATATTTTATTGCCTTAACCTTTTCAGAACCAAAAGCCTGCTGTAAATCTACCTCATGATTAACCAACTGTGGATAATGAACAGCACTCCTAATCCAGAAAGGAAAGAGTTACTGCAGTCATGTTGAATTGAACCTGGCTAACAACAGAAGCACTTCTAGCCTTAGAACCTTACCTAGAACAGGTTTTTCATATCTTTTTCCCCAGGGACCCAATCCTGTGAGGTGCTGAGTGCTTCCTTTTAGGGTTCTGAGCATGCTCAAATCCCATTGAAATTTGGCCTGTAGTGAGTGCAGAGATGTACCATGCTCTCTGAGTTCTGCTGCCAGTTTCCTGAAGCTCACTGATTTTCAGTCTACAAACTGACAGTTTCAAACCAGGCTGGCAAGCGAGATGTCATCCAAGAGACTGCTCTATATGATGTGATTTTGAGCTTCAAGTACAGTCTCAGGGACATGTCAGAAGAGCATTTCAAATGTGGATACTTCATCAGCTTAGCGGGAAGAGCTAATCTTCACTTTATATAACTCTCAGACCATCTCCTTCCTTTCCTGTTACCCTATGACATTGCTACTGTCACCCATATCCTCACATAGTTCCTTGCCAGTGAGTCTCTTCACTCTATGATGTTGAGACTTTACTGAGTCTAAAGAAAAATACCAAATAGCTGTCACACCCTCCAGAGTATTTAACTCAGGGGAAGCAATGGGTGCTTTTTTTTTTAATTCAAATCTTAACCTAACTGGTATATTAGAATTTTCTCTTGTTCTCATAGATATCACTGAGATACATAGAAATAGCCATACTGGATTAGACCAGTGGTCCATTTAGTCTGTCTGACAGTAATCAGTGCCAAATGTTTAAGAGGAAGGTAGCATAAGAAACCCTTTAATAGGCAATGATAGAATAAACTACCAGTAGGAGGTGTTTCTTCCTGACCTCTTATGCCCTGAAGCATGAGAGTTTATATCCCTTCTAAAAAACTCTTTATCCAATCTGTCTGATTTTTTTTAATCTTATTAAGCTTCAGTGACAGGTTGTATACCTCTATTGTGTCCCTTTTATCTATCTCCTCTCTAAATTGAACAATTCTGGTCTTTTCAGGTCTCTTCTTGTATGGAAGCTTTTCTGCACTTCTAATCATTTTCATCCACCATGTCTGGACTTAGTTTCCTTAGTAGCCTCTTGTGTGGCACTGTGTCAAAGGCTTTTTGAAATAAATTATGTCAGCTAGTTCTCATTTATCCACTATTCTGTTGGCTTGCTCAAGGCACCTGATTTAAAATAATGAGCCTGTTCACTGATTGAATCAAAGCCAATTTGTGGTTGCACCAAAGCAAGGAAGTTTATATCTCTTCTTTAAAAAAAACAAAACTTTATCCTATCTATTGTAACCTTTGTGTGTGCAAGTGCTCCACTGTGCTGTCCTCTTACTTAATTGTACCCAATCAGCTTATGTGCTATCATGCAATCAGCATTTCTGGCACCTTCCAGTAATGTTTGATTACCCTGAACTAAGACTTGCAAAAATGGACCTTATGGACCAGCATAGGAATGTTTCTAATTAAATCAAGAGACATTGACACATCAGACAGTATTTCTTACATACAGTGATGTATTTAACACTGTAAACAGATAATTTAAAAGAATATGGATTTTTCTTTTTATACATTGTAAAAGTTAGATCAGTGCATGAATGAAAGAGATGTAAGCGTCTTATCTTTCCTTGTGTTTTGCTTCATTGCATTTAAGAAAATACAGAAAGCAAGAGACAAAGCTATTTTATGTCTATGAAATCTCTGAAGTGGGAGTGTTCATTGTACTAGGTGAATTATGTCCTGATTGCAAAGAGAAATTGTGCTAGATATTAAACCCATGCTTCATGCCATCCATTTACAATGGATTGTTCTGTATAAAATCATCTCCAATATAAAAGTAAAATAAAACATAAATGTACATGTTATGAATGGTGCCAAGTTAATTAAAATAAATCTAGTAAAGGATAACAAACTTCTAGGAGTTAACAATGTTAAATGACATTGTTACAGTATAAGGGCTTGATATTGCAAAGACTGGCCCTGATCCCACAAAGCACAACTTTAAGCACATGAGTAGTCCCACTGAAGTCATATATTACATATATTTGATTGGAGGTCATAGTCGTACTCAGTGTGCTTTAATTTAAGCATGTGCTTAAATCCTTTGCTGGGTCAAGGCCAGAGTGCTCAGCATCTTGCAGGATTAGTCCAAAGGCAATATTGTGTATGCTGCTTCGGAAGTTCACGTTCAGGGACAGTATGTGTCTTCAGAATGGTGGGATAGATTCTCAGCTGGTATAAATTGGAGTAGTTCCATTAACTTTAATGCAGCTATGCCATTGACACCAGCTGAATATTTGGCCCATTTAGTCTTTAAAACAAGTACACATAATACAGAGCAGTAAGGACTAGATTGAGGGAAGGTTATACTGTAGGGTGGCTGATCTGTTATATGCCCGCCACTATCTGCCACCTGTCTTCAGTACATACAGCATCGGCAATGATGCAGCTCTATTATCCAGATGGCCAGTGAGCTGCTCTGTATGTCCCATTTGAGCCAATATCCATGTGAGCATTTGGTTTATAAGAAAAACAAAACATGACACTTTCACCTAATGTATCTAAAGTAATTTGTACTCAGTCCTATGTAAGATTCATCTTAGTTATATGGGGATAGCTCTCATTTTAAGAATTTAACTGTTCAAACCCAATTAGTCTGCAGAAAGATAGTCAGTAACTTTGCAGGAAGTACAAATCCTTTTGACAGCACCCACACTTGATCTTCTAGTCTTGTGAAAAGTGTGATAGGATTGTAAAAGATGCAGGTGTTCAGAACTTTGGCTTTACATCTCATTGAGCAGGCAGTATCCTCAGCGTCACAGTTCCCCCTACAACCATGTGTGTGTCCAGTGGTGACTGAGAGGGAACAATACCTCCTACTGAATTACCCACATCAGTTCCTAGGAGCTCTGGGTATTGCTGAGCACACCAGCATCCACTGGACTCAATTCTGCTGTCCTCACTCAAACAAAACTCCCATGAAAGCAACATTGCAGACTTCAGGATTTGGCTCATGTTCCTCAATGGGAATTGAGAGCACTTTGCACGATCTAATAGTGAGCCTCTGTGTGCTGACAACACACTGGAAACCAAAGTGCAACCTGTGTCACCTTTATTATATTAAAGGTATCTCTATTATATTAATGAAGCAAACAGATTTTAAAAAAATCCCAACACTGTTTTTCCACAGCCCTGACTGTACTGTCCTTGAAGTGTGGTAAATCAGTGATTGTAATGTTGCATTTAGTTCCAATTATAGGAAGGAAAATTACTTTCATGTTCCTATATAGGAAAAAAGAAAAGCAATTAGAAAACTTTCCCAATTTCACATTCAATTTGTGTAATTAGGCTGCTTGTAAAATAGTTGGGGGTTTTCTAAGCTATATGCACTGGGTGCTGCTGAAGTCAACTTGCATCTGCGCCAATGTCAAGAATCTTCCTGCAATAAGCCTTTTGACAGCTGAGTTAGCTTTTCAATATCTGGTGCCTAATTAACATTTCTGAAAAGGGATCTGCCCTTTAAAAAAAGAGAGGAAGATGCCAATTTAACAGCCTACTTATTGGGTTTCTTAGGTTGGAAGCTGCCTGACTTAATTAATTTCTTCACGATCCTTCTACTACCTGCTCACAATATGCCAAGCTCTATTCTGGGAAATGCTTAGGGAAGAAGATGCAGATCAAAGTTCTTTGCAATAGCAGGAGGCCTTTCATAGCTGTTACAGATTTTGGTCCTTAAATGGCCCTGTTTAAAAATAGTTTTTAAATTCATGGGGAGGGCTTAAATTCTTCAATTCTTGTAACATTTTGAAAAATCCTTTCTTGTTTGTTATTTATTTCTTTACTTAGATGTCTAGAAATGTTTAAAGGGCACCTATGCTTAGGTATTTGGCAATATATTACAATTGAATGGAGCTAAAATGAAGACGGCTGTTTTTAGCAACACTATTTATATAGCTTCTGCCTCAGGCAAAAGTACCACTGTACACCTACATCACTGATTGAGCTTGGAACTGTGTTTAACTGCTGCTATGGGTCACAAAACACTGTGAGGCTGATCTCCTGGCTCTCACTTTGGTCCCTACATGCTGCTCCAGTGCACAGGCAGCACAGAGAAGACTGCCATAAGATAGAGCAGCCCTGAAGGCTGCTCTGACTTATGCTGGGGGGGGGGAGGTCATTTTGGTCACAGCAGCAGCTTCCTGGAATCTGAGCAGCTCAGAGGTAGTGTAAAGCCATCTGTATCTCCCCTCTGGGCTGTTCTGTCTGTGCAGAGTCTCTCAGGAGATCTGCCCTGAATCTGACCCTTCGTTTTTTTAGATCCTACATGCTATGGGCCAAATTCAACTATGATGTACCGATTACTTCAGTGGAGCTACATTAGGGATGGATTCGGTCTCTTGCTTTTAAATTTCCCAGTCACTGAATACAGGTTTTTAAAAATCCCAAATGTTCAGGATTCTCAGTTAGCTTCCATTGTATACATCTTTATTATAGGTGTGTAGGTTCCCCACCTGAACCAGATTCCTCTCATTAATGCAGCCATAATTTCACTGCATTTATTACTCTCATTTATTGCTGCTAACACATCTCAAATTAACTGAAAGATGTTTTGGCAGATCCACTATACTTGCACATTAAGCACTGCTTTGCTGTTGGTAAAAGGTGGTTTTCAGCTACCGTATACATGGGATTATTCTTCTTATTTACAGAACTTGATCCTGTTCCCACTGAGAGATCAGATCACAAGGTCCATGCCCTGAGGAGCTTACAGTCTAAATAGAGAAGGCACAGACAGGGGATGAGGGCAGCAAGATGCAAAGTGACCAGTGAAGCGGGGTGCTCAAACAATCTGTGGAGTGGGGGTGATGAGAGCCATTGAACCAAACTGTAAACCCTGTATATAATAGACACCACTTTAAGCCAGGGGGTGTGGCAGTATCCCCAGCACCCATAGTTCCAGCACCTATGCAGTGAGGTTATGAAATAGCTGTAGCTTTTCATCTGAGAGTCGCTGGTTCAAACAGGGCCAGTTTAGCCATGACTGACTGGTGGCTTTTTGGTCATGTGTTAATGAGTTAGCAGACTCAGTTTAGTTCTTGTTAACAGGGATCCATGTCACCACAAAAAGTTGTCGGGTTTATTGACAGTCTCAGCAGAGTCCAAGGACTGAATAGCCCAGGACCTGTTCTCTCCATGAGCGGCTGGTGACCCCGCCGCCCGGGAAACCTAACCACCAGCCCCTCCCCTTGTGCCCGAGGCCCCACCCCTCCCTTTCTAACTCCCCCTCCCCCACAGGAGCCCAAAGCACCCCCACCGTGGCCCCCCAGCGCCGGACGGCCAGGGGTGGGGGACCAAGGCCCCAGCCCCGGTGCGCCGCAGCCTGAGCACCTCCAGCCCGTGGGTGGCGCGGCCACAGCGCCCCCAGTCCCGGTGCTGCAGGTGGCCAGGCAGCGCGGTCGCCGCACCCCCAGGCCTGGGGCTCCGGGCAGCACGATCGCTGTGCCCCCAGCCCTTTATTGTTGATGGTATTGGCAGGAGACTGGCTGCAGAAAGGATGCCAAGTTTGACTTCACCCTTCATTTCACAAAATATGTGTTTAAGTGGTACATCTACACAGCAAAAAAAACACCCCTGCAGTAAGTCTCAGAGCCCGGGTCATGCAGTAAGTCTCAGGGTCCAGGTCAATTGACTTGGGCTCATGGGGCTTGCGCTTGGGGCTAAAAATATCAGTGTAGATGTTTGGGCTCAGGCTGGAGCCTGGGCTCTGAGAATGAGGGGGAAGGTCTTGGAGCCCAGGCACCAGCCTGAGCCCAAACGTGTACACATTGTCAATGGAAAATCCTGTCCAGGTAAATTTCACACTCATATGTTTTTCATTGCAAGGGAAGGATGAGTGCTTTTATTAAAAGCTATGGCTCATATTGTGGCAAGGGTAAGTATTATTATAGTCTAACTAATGGTTTATAGAATAACTTCGGCATAGAATTTCACAACATCTTGTTACTCTAGAAGCATCACATGCAGAAGCACCCATCATCTACTCAGTGGTTTAATTGCCTAACTCCTGCTCAACTTGTGTCCTTCGGCAGTTAATAACACGACACGTTCATAAGACTTCTACATGCTAGGGACACAGACCCGTATGCTGCTGAACACCCTCAATTCCCACTGATTTCAGTAGGTGTTGATGGCACTGAACAGCTTGCTGGAAGCAACTGGCACCCTGCAGGATCAGTTGTGTTAGCACAGGTGATTACTCCAGTATGCACAGCACTGCAGTATGGGTGGCAGCATTAACTGTCATGGTTTTTTATTTGGTCTTTAGCCTTAGTAAACATTGCTGACTAATACCCCATCCTCTATTTAATTTCATTCCCTTAATATTCAGAAACGTGCTCATTTGCCTTTTGCCAGCATCTTCTTTACCATTTTCTTCCTTTATCTCATTGTTTGCCCTTAGGGACAGGTTCCTCTTAAGCTCATCTGTATATTTGCATCCATCTTTAAGGTAAATGTGTGTTTGTGTTTCCCCTGGGTGCAGTAGAATTATAAGTCCTCTCTTCAGTTGTCATGCTTTCTGTGTTATTGAAAACATAAAATTCCATCCTTCATATAGGAGCAGTTTTGTTACAGTAGTTATGTAGTTTGTTACAGTATTTGTGTGTGTGTGTGACACTAACATTCATTCTCTAAGTTACTTGAGATTTTTCTTGGTCATGTTTCCTCACTCTTCTTTTTTTCTTTTGGGAAGGATGGGAGAGGGAGACTTGGAGTACGTCTACACTTACCGGAGGGTCCGGCGGCAGGCAATCGATGTTCTGGGATCGATTTATCGCGTCTGGTTTAGACGCGATAAATCGATACCGGAAGTGCTCGCCGTCGACGCCGGTACTCCAGCTCGGCGAGAGGAGTACGCGGCATCGACGGGGGAGCCTTCCTGCCGCGTCTGGACCCGCGGTAAGTTCGGACTAAGGTACTTTGAATTCAGCTACTTTATTAATGTAGCTGAATTTGCGTACCTTAGTCCGAAGTGGGGGGGTAGTGTGGACCAGGCCTTGGTAAGTTTTAGCAGAGATGGGGCTTAATCCAAAATCCTAGATCCAATACCCACAAAATTTGGGAATCAGATCTGAACTTGCAGCTCAGGCCCATCTCTAATATTTAGAACTTATGAAAGATTAATAGATGTGGCTACAACCAAATATGCAGCAGGCAATTCTACCAATACCTCTACTCTTCAAGTTTCTGGGACTCTGCTGTGATGAGTTGGGGATTGGTCCTGCTTTGAGCAGGGGGTTGGACTAGATGACCTCCTGAGGTCCCATCCAACCGTGATATTCTATGCTTCTATGACTGATATGGACAAAACCTCTTGGTCTACATTTCAACATTCCCCATATCCATCAGGACTTAAGCAGACAGCATGCATATTTTGCAACAGATTCCACAGATCTGTCCACAAAGTATGCTGTCCAATTTAAAACAACAACAACAACAACAAAATAATGTAGTTAATGTAAACCATTAGAGATGATTAAAAAAAGACATCTCAGTGCAAAATCCCACTGTGCACAGCCAGCTCAAAGCACAGTTATTCTGCCTTGAGTTTGACAGAGATGGTTTCAGATGAATGCTTGGAAATTAATCATGTCTCTTGAAATTCCATTTGAGCAGCTCCATTATTGTGGAGACAATTGTTTACTTAGGAGCTCATTTATCACTGTAAAATAAATAGATGAATCAAACTAGGGACACCTCCTGCTGCAAGAGTGAAGGATTTTGAAAAGATTCTCCAAAAGTACTGGGAAGGAACTGAGCAGAATAAAGGCTGATGTCGCACTTCTATTGGCATTTGGGTTGTGATACATGGGACTGTTTTTTCAATTTTGAAAAAAGAGAAAGTTTTAGTGTAAGTAATAGTCTTTTCCACTTGGATGTACAGTTCAGGAATTCATAGACAGGTCCACTGAAGTCAAAGGAAGTTTTGCACTTATGATGACTTAAAAGACCATGCTCAGAAAATCAAGCTCAGGAGAAACCCCCTGTATCAGCATCCGTTAAGGCTAGAGAGATGTAATAAAATACAAAAGTTCACCACTTGGCCCGTGATACTTGGTTTCAGCCACAGCCTCCTGTTTAGCCCTAACAGCAGCATATGCATGGTCTCCCAGTAAGGGCATGACTGAGGCATGTCTACGTTGGAAATTCACCCTGATTCCAGCCATCTGTGGCCAGTTGGCTCCATTGAAGCGTACCCTGGTTTCAAGTGCGGGTAACCTCAATCTGTGCAAATTGAGGGTTATCTTGCCAACACTTATTTTGCACTGATACAGATACTGCAATGGCTGGCCAGAGATGGCTGGAACTAAAACAAATTGCCAGTGCAGACAATGCTTGGGTTTTGGAATGAATAACACAGCCTGGTGCAAATGAAACCTGTGATTGATTCCTGATGAATAGACCTCAGAGGTGCAACAAACTGTTCACAAGAGAGATGCTGCCATTGTTCTGAAGCAATTTTTCTTTAAATACATAGGACCAAATTCTCTTCTCAGATACCCAGGCACAACTCCTGGCTGCTTCATTCTCATGGACATTCTGCCTTCATTCCCACAGAAGTCAATGGGAGTTCCAAGTGCATAAATGAGGACAGATATTGGCCCATAGTGAAGGCATAGATGGCATTAGGAAAGAATTCTTATCAGTTAACAGGACAGAGCATGAGTGAGCTATGACTGAACATGAGACTAGGAGCCATGACTCAAATACTGATTTGTTGTCTCTTTGCCTCTCTATCCTAATTTTACTATCTGTTATGTTGTGAAGCTTGCGCCATTAATGTACAAAAATTGCTAGTTGAGTGCCATGTGTTATTACCACTATTAACAATGGTCTCAACAGTGCAGCATGTTGGATAACCACACAGAGCAAGGTTCATTAGCCTGCTATTAACAAAAGTAACACAAATACAAAATAACACCTTAAGAAAAGCTATTTAATGGAGACTAGCATTTAGCCTCAGTCCTCTCAGCATGTACTCATGTCTCCTATGTGGCAGCACAGACCGCAGACTACTTACTGCAAGATCACCCCAGCTGTCTGTAGAAAATGAATTTAGTTGATATTCAGTATTGTATTGAATGTTTTGTCAATTTATGCTGTATTGCACCCATTCCACATCCTGTGGATCACATTGCCTTTAATGCTAAAACAAGGTGTACAGACAGGTATCAGCTACTGAGAATTACAGGGAAACATTTAATCTGATTCATCAAATTGCAGACAGTAGCAAATAATACAAAATGACAGCAGGCTCTAAATAACCAGTGAGACACCATCTGCTGCTGAATTATGCTTGCTGTTATCCCACTGCACAGACCTGCTTGCATTATATCTGATAATGAAACCTCCTTTCCTGTTCACGGTAATAAATCATTTAAAGAGGGTGATGACAGCCCCTGAATTAACTCAGATCAGCCACTAAAGACGGATCTGTTACTCAGCATGTTGGTGTCAGGCCTGAAAGTGCATTGGGAAATGGTCATTTGTCTATATTCAAGGTCAGGTTTATCACCTGGGCTGTGATGGTGCACTTAGGAATGGAATTATGCTTAATGGCAACCATTCTTTTTTCTGTTTCACTCTTTAAAATAAAGGAACGCTTATGTCTGAGCTGTGATACAACTTCAAACTAAATGATAAGGTGTGATGTCCAAAAAAATTTCACCTGACCAGTTTTAAGAGTTGACTAGCCTTGCTACCTCTCCTAGGCTGTCTTCACTGCAGAGTTAACTCAAGTTACCTACATTCTAGTTACTTCCTCTCAAGTTAGCCTAGCTCGGGTGAGAGCAGACATATTGTGAAATAACACTCGAGCCACAAAGTGTGATTGTATTAGCAGCAAAGTGATTGTGTTAGCACTTGACAAGTTGCACTAACTTGAGCTGGAGTCTTTACCACTTGACAGGCTTGCCAACTGTTCTTCCAGTATAAGGTGCATCTCCAATAGAACGATGTGTTAGTATAGCTATACCAGTATACCTATACCAGCAAACCTTTCTAGTGTAGACAAGGCCTTAAAAGCACCACCACAGTTGAGTTAAGGGGTTTTGTGTGTGGATGGGACTCAAGTAGGGGCAACACTCAAGTTGGCTTTGCAGTTGAGACAAGCCATCAGTCTCTTGAATCTGCAAGAGAGGAAGTTGAAATTTAGGAGCATTCTGAAAAGGCTGAAGACTTTGTGGAGTAAAACAAATATAAGTAAGTTACCTTCAGTTTGGTTTAGTGGCTAATACTGAGCAAGTTTTGCTTAGACTTTTTCAATAAATTATCAGAAATTGGAAACTGAAAATTTTTGGTAAAACTTTTGAATTATCAGGAACAATTTTGAGTTTTTGTAAAAATGTTCAGCTTTTGGTGTAGTTTTCAGTAAATATTTTCAGTTTTTGGATTTCAAAATCAAAAATTTTTTATTGAAAACCTATTTTTTTCTTTAAAACATTTTAAAAACTAATAGTTTGGGTTTTTCTTGGAAAAGCTGAAAAAAGTGGGAAATTTTTTGGGGAAAAAATTATATAATTGGCATTTTAATCAGCTGCCGTGTGCAGTTGAGCTTTGGAAAAAGGGTTGCAGGTGTCAAACCATAAAATCAGTGAAACAAGTAGATTTTAAAAATATAAGCCAAATAAACTTATAAACATTGCTGCCTTTCTGTATGTCTGTTTCTGAGACTTAAATCTCTTGTACTAGTGCAATAAAAGGGAGTTGAGAATGTATTTTGACAAAGTAAGCAGCTGTAGCCTCATGATACAAAGTCTTATAATACTTGAGTGATCAGTGCACTGATGTTGATGCATTTTTCTTTATCACAGTTTAACTGTTTACATGGTATACTTCTTAAGGAAATACAGTTTTGTTTGAACGTCATCCTTCATATAGTTATTGATGTTATTGGTTTGGCTTGCCTATTGGAGAAAACTACCTGGTCTAAATGCCTGTTTCTAATTATTTACTTCCCTTCATTCATTCCTGTAGAAAGCAAGGGAGCAGAGAAGGAATAAAGGACCCTGATCTCCCTGACGTCTGTGAAGATGAGGCTACTTTTTGAAGCCATGTGCATGTCCTGGATTGGTTATTTACTCCTGTTGTAACCATTGTGTTGTGTCGCACACATTCTGCTCTCATGAACCAAAGTTTGTGACCTGAAAAACTGAAATTGAAAAGAGGAAACAGCCAACAACAACTAACAGTGCAAGTTCTTTGGAAATGGTTTACTCATGGAATGCTATGTTGTATTACTCATTGGCTTCATTCAACATGTAAGATGTTTCTCTGTATTTGACATGTGCCTCATTCTCCATTTGTGCTTCAGCCTACGTTGTGTGGTCATTATCGTCTGGTATCTTGACCAATGAATGTCTTTTTATTTATAATTCAAAGAACCAAACTTTATCTAATAGGGTACTTGCCATCAAGATGTTTCCCAGCTTTTTGCATTCTGCATTCAAAGTACCAAGAAAAAAGATATGCAGTAACCAGGTCTCCTGTCTTAGGTTAACTTTTATTTATTAATCAAGCACTTAAATTTACTGGGGAACAGTCTTACTTCTGCTGAAGTCAATGGCAAAATTCCTGTTGACTTCTGTTAAAGTAGGATGAGATCTTCCACTGTGTAATTCTTTGTGCTTTTCGTTTTTTCTTATTTTTGCATTATATAGCTCCTTTTAACATATAGGGCCACATTAGAGTCATTTTAGTACAATATTGGACATATACGGTATTGCCACCCATCTGCATTGAGCTTTTGAGTGTTCCAGAACAGTTAAAGGCCTTGATATTCATCTGAATATGATGGTTTAGTGCACCAAGAGCATTTGCTTAGAGAGTGTACTTAGTGTGACCAGATAGCAAGTGTGAAAAATCGGGACACGGGATGGGGGGTAATAGGAGCCCATATAAAAAAAGCCCAAAATATCGGGACTGTCCCTATAAAATCGGGACATCTGGTCACCCTAAGTGTACTTGCTTATAGAGTCTACTGTTCCCAGAGGGCTGGGATTTGATTCCATTCGTGTGCTAATGTGTGGACAGGAATTTGTATTTACAGATCTGAAAGCATGAGACAATGGATTTTATTTGTCACTTAAGGCAATCTGATTCTCCTTTCCCACTCACCTCCCAGTCCCCCCATAAGAGAGAGACAGTATGTGTGTTTGATTATAGCTTGAGTTTTTTACCTAACTGTTGTTTACTGGTGAATGCCCTGAAATAGGACATTTTCCTATAAGAGAGTATGTTAGTATATGATTCTTAGAGGTTAAGCAAGAGACCCAGAAAAGCTACAAGACAAAAGTTGAGTTAAATTAAACTCATTTGTGTAGCATTTCAATACTTTAGGTTTTATGCACTTAGTCCTTTGCTGTGGCATGCTGCTGTAACATCCCCAATATGGTTTTAATAATATGCATGAATCTTCAGTGTTGTCAAATTAGGAGGTCAGAGATTTGTTTGGCATCCCAAGTCAGCAGCAATGGAGGCTGAAACCACTACAAAAGTAGTTATGTCATGTCCTAGGTTATGTCCTGCTGCAGTTCCACAGGAGAGAAAGAATAGCTGCCAGTAGGAGTTCTGAGATGAGATTGTCATGTTGCACAGCTATAAATTTGGAGTAATTCATTCACTTCAATGGAGTTACTTCAGATTTACATTAGGGTTGCTGTGTTTAGTCTCTCAGGCAAGTACAAAGGTGTGTGCACACCTCTATAGGTGTGCTTCTTGTCCTATCCTCAGAGGTTAAGAACAACAATTTTTCTCCCTTCTCTATGTAACAACCTTGTATGTATTTGAAAACTGTTATCATGTCCCCTTCTCAGTCTTCTCTTCTCCAAACTAAACAAACCCAATTTTTTAAATCTTCCCTCATAGGTCATGTTTTCTAGACCTTTAATAATTTTGTTGCTCTTCTCTGGACTTTCTCCCATTTGTCGACATCTTTCCTGAAATGTGGTGCCCAGAACTGGACACAATACTCCTGTTGAGATCTAATCAGCACAGAGTAGAGTGGAAGAATTACTTCTCGCATCTTGCTTACAAGACTCCTGCTAATACATCCCAGAATTATGTTCACTTTTTTTGCAACAGTGTTACACTGTTGACTCATTTAGTTTTTGGTCCACTATGACCCCCAGATCCCTTTCCGCAGTCAGGGCCGGCTCCAGGGTTTTGGCCGCCTCAAGCAGCCAAACAAACAAACAAACAAAAACCGCGATCACGATCTGTGGCGGCAATTCGGCGGGAGGTCCTTCGCTCCTAAATGGACACAAGTCAGATATCAGGAATGGCAGTATACAAAAACCTGTAGGAGAACACTTCAACCTCCCTGGCCACACAATAGCAGATGTAAAGGTAGCCATCTTACAGCAAAAAAACTTCAGGACCAGACTCCAAAGAGAAACTGCTGAGCTCCAGTTCATTTGCAAATTTGACACCATCAGATCAGGATTAAACAAAGACTGTGAATGGCTAGCCAACTACAGAAGCAGTTTCTCCTCCCTTGGTGTTCACACCTCAACTGCTAGCAGAGCACCTCACCCTCCCTGATTGAACTAACCTCGTTATCTCCATACTGATTTATACCTGCCTCTGGAAATTTCCATTACTTGCATCTGAAGAAGTGAGGTTCTTACCCACGAAAGCTTATGCTCCCAATACTTCTGTTAGTCTTAAAGGTGCCACAGGACCCTCTGTTGCTTTTTACAGATTCAGACTAACACGGCTACCCCTCTGATACTTGAATATTATGGAGCATTATTTCTCAGCAGAGGTATTCTCCTAGAGTTCACTTGGGCTCTAGCCTTGTCTATAGTCAAAGTTGCAGTGGTTTTAACTGAGGTGCGACTTTAAATCATTTAATTATACGGGTGCCAAAAACCTTAGTGGACACTCTGAATTCAATTTTATACTTAGTTTATATCAATAAACTTAATAAGGAAGTTAACTTTGAATATAGCACCTGACGTCTATCTACACTAAGGAAATCTTCCAGTTCAGCTTCAGTGGTGTTAGCTGATTTGGGGGATGAGAATTCAGATTATTTCTTAAACTAATGGATTTATAGTTCAATAACTATCCATTTTGAAATTATGGAGGAGATTTTTCAAAGGACTCCAGTGGAGTTATGCACTCAATTTCCAGTGGGATTTGGGAACCTAACTCCTTTAGGACTGCTTTGAAAATCCCAGCCTCAATTAATAAAACAAATCAAAATCTTAATATTTTTGGGAAGAGTAGGCTTTCTGTACTATTTCTTTAGCTATAGGACACTGTGTTGCTTTTATAGTCTTTTAATCTTTTAAATTCTCCCCAAAGTTGTTTTTAGAAAATGTTCAATGTTCCTTTAAAAAAAAAACATAATAGACCTGTTTCTTCCAATCCAGACAAAAATGAATTCTGCTTCAGAGACTTTGTCATCTCTGGCTTTCAGCCCAAGATTTCTTTTCCTTTAGATGACAAGAAATCATCCTAATTCTATCACACAAAGCAATCTTAAAATCTGCACACAGTTCAAAAAGGGGAAATTATGGTAGCATCAAAAGAAGTCTAATGATTTCTCTGCATGTCTAGAGGGAATGCTGTGAAACGACATTCCACTTCTGTCATCCTATCAGAGTGAAATGTACCACATGTTTGCAGCAGTGTTAGTGTAGCTTGGAGCAATAGTGCCTTTCTACTATGGGACAGGAGCAGATTAAAGGATATAAAATTTATTTATTTTTCAAATTAGCCTTTCATCTTTGACAATCCAGCCCTATCCAGAATGGATGAAAATCATTCTCTTTACATAAATATCGGGCATTGGGATGTTCTGCAGAGCAGGGGGGAGGACTGGAATAGTCAGTCTCTGATGTCTTTGTGCAATCCCTACATTTTGTATTCAAAATCCTCCACCACCATTTATATACTAGACAGCACTGTTTCTGCTGTAAGGGTATGCTGCAGCTAGGGTGACCAGATGTCCTGATTTTATAGGGACTGTCCCGATTTTGGGGTCTTTTTCGTATATAGACTCCTATTACCTCCCACCCCCTGTCCCGATTTTTCACACTTGCTCTCTGGTCACCCTACCTGCAGAAGAGGGTGCCTGTATTAATCAAAATGTGTGTTCTCAAGTCCACATCTGTGAGAAACACCTCTAACAGTTTTTTGTAAAGCAAATGGTTATTTGTCACTTCTTATAACTTAGTCCAAGTTGTAATTAAGTTATGTCTAATTTGAGAAGCCTTCAAAGAAATTTCTCTTGTGGAGAAATAACACACTTTTTAATCTGCATGAAGTACATTTTTTAAAAAATGATTAATAGATCTGAGCTCTTAGCTTGAGAGATAACTCTTGGTAAAGTTTGTCAAGTCTGTTAGCAAGGACAGCCATATTAGAGATCTTTATCATTTTGGGTGGAAGTATTTCAATACGAACACGACACTTAAAAAAAAAAACCAAATTCCCATTGTTTTAAGATGCTTATCATTACATTGTAGAGTCTGAGTGAAGCATGTACAGTGACGCTTAATGTTTATAACACCATCTCATCCCACTATGCATGTGTACTATAGCTGCTGTTGTGCCGTGGTTTCCTGGCCACTTGTCTGTGATCAAGAATAATGTGTATTTGCTGGTAATTGTGTCATATCTGCATGATTGCACCTTTGAGCAGCAAAGGTCTATAAAAACACCAAGCAAATCAGCCATGTTAGATTTTGCCAGTTGTCTTTCAGACTGCTGGAGACTTTGACAGTGCAAAGTAAAGAAACAGACATTTACAGTATAGCCTTTCCAGTTTGAGTCACATAATCAGCTCCTATAATTGTTGTCTACAAGAGAATTTAGTGCACATGCAGCATTAATCATGACTTTAGATTTAGATTTTTCTATGGTTCTTTTCAGTGTCTTGAGATTTTTGAAATAAACAAAAATCCTCTCTTTTGTAGGTTAAAAAGATAATGAATCAGGTGCCACAAAGATCTCTGTAAGACTCACGTGTTTATTTACCATATATAATATATAAAGCATAATTTGAAAAGTGGCTAACATTAATAACACGTTCACAGATTTTCTTTGGCTTTCACTCCTTTGGTGACAACAGTTTTGTATCTTGTTTGAGTAGCTTCTGACAAGACACTCATCTGTTGGTTTTTTACTTTACTTTAAATTGCCAGTGGGTTGCATGTCAGGGCAGTCATTGAGTTTCAAAGATGTTAGGCAACTTAGAGGTCATTTTTGTTGTTGTTTTAAGAGGAGATGGGATGCTAGCTTGATTCATTTTATTTGCAAATTGGGTACAATTTGAAACATTCTGATTAAGGTCTTATACTGCTCAAATTGAAGACAGTGGCAGTTTTGCCACTGACTTAGTGGGAGTGAGATCAGGGTCCTAAGTCACTAAGAAGTAGCTCTGATAATCTTGAAAAGAAAGCTTTAAAAATAACTCATTTTGTTCTGTTTGTTGTAGCCGTTATATTGGTCTTCCAAGCAGGTGTTTATAGCAAAGCATAAGCTCTTATGTAAACTTCTCTTTGGAGACAGCATAATTGAACATGGTAGCCATGAGAGGAGACCCCTTGAACTGCTTACATTTCCAGAAACAAGGACAAAGAGAGAATGCAAGGATTTTTCTTTAGTTACTGTATGATAAACCTGTGCCATGTTGGTTGCAATGGATTTCATTAAAGGAATTTCACTGTTCCATGGATCATGATGTCAAAGCAGTAAATGTAAATAAATCTACCTCCTTTGATGGGCAGTTGCAATCTTAATTGTAATATTTATTTCAAGAAAGCATGGACTGAGAGTCAAGTTTAAATTCAAGAAACTGTGTGTGTGGGGGGGGGAAATCCCCTTATAGTAAGATTTTCTAGGCCTTTAACTGCACCAACTGAACAGAGGCTAAGTTAAGTTCAGAGATGTCCTGTCGTGTGAAATAGATTACGTTCAACAAAGTAAGCATAAGGGCTGTAGAGAATGTACCCCTTAAAGCCCAGATTTTGGTCTTTGTAATACTGCTATAGCAGCTGGAGTTACTGTGTGTAAGTTCAAGTGACACTAATTTATTTTAAATGAAAATATGAGAGTTACATGAAATCAACATAGATGTCTTTCTACTGAAGAGTTTCTAACTTACTATGCAGTTTTACTGCATGCTTCCAATTCTAGGCTAATAAATTCTTTTGACAAGTAAATCAAATTCAGATGATAACTTGGCCTCTTTGTGAGCCCAGTCTTGTAAGGTGCTGAGTGCTCGTGGAAACTAAATGTGTGTTTTTTGTATACGTGAAGTGTGTCACTTGTATAGGCATTACATGCATATGTGAATGTGCACTGTAATTTATGGAAGAGACCATTTAAATTTACATATTAGTTTATAAAGGAGTCTATACATGATCTATTATGAGTTTTAATATCATTTGGATGTAAGTGACATATTTCTGTTCCACATGGATCTCCTGGGAGGTATGGTATGCCCTCAACACCCATTGATTTCAGTGGGAGTTCACATAACTCAGCACATTGCAGGATCCGGCGCTAGAAAAGAATTTAACAATGCAAGGATAAATAATCCTGTATTTATCTTAGTCCTAGAGCCTTACAGCATAAATAAAATGAAATCTAAATTGTATTGGGAATTCAGTAGAAATTTTTCTGACAAATGGTTTTTAAGGGTGTACTCCACCTTGAAATCTCTGTAAAACAAAGAGGATGCTGTTACAACAGCATTCCTTACTTAGGCAGATTGGTACTGTAGGTGGGAAGCAAATGGGAAGCAAACTATCTATAGATCAGGGGATGCACCATATAAGAGTCTTAAAATATGGAGAGAGGGCATGGTATAGTTCTTTCTTAGAGGCAAAATGAACTGTGGTGCAACTGAAAGAAAGAAAGAAAGTCCCAATAACAGATTTTACTATTCATTACTTGTCCAGCCAGCTCACAGTTAAGATTAGACATTCTGTAGTCCTTAAAAAAGCAAAACTCACAGGGGCTTCAAATGACTATCTAAAGTATGACTTGAAATTTGTTTTCTTGTGTTTTGTGATAAATTGCAACATGAGATCCTTTAAAGTCTAGGTATATATGTGTCGTCTCTTCTCATGTTTAGTCCAGGAGGATCAAACAAAGCTGTATTCACATTGTTCACGAATACCTATCTCTCAGTAAAAGCCACCATTACCCCCTCCCCCCCCAAAAAAAACTACACACACACCCCAACACACCTTCTTTCTCCCCATCATCAAGTCAAAGAGCTGTATAGAAAATGTGCAAAAAAGAAAAAGTCTTCTCAGTATAACATAGATCTCAGGTCTCCTATGTAGAGCAGCAAGTTGTGTATGTGACAGATCATTTGTTGCATGATTGCAAATTAAACTTCAGTGTCATGGCTAGCAAGAGATTTTCAAGACCTATACAGCAAAGAATGTTACTTCTCCAATTCAACTAAGATTCCATCCTGCAAGGTACTGAGCACTTTGTATATTGACATCAGTTGAGCTACTCACATACTTAAAGTTAAGCATGAGCTTAAGTTATTTCCAGGATCTGTGCCAGAGTCCTCCACACTGTGTAGGATCAAACCCCTAGATCCTTGCTGCATGCTGATCAGGTGTAACTTAGCAGTTCCTGATCCTTGATGCTAATGCAAAATGTTTGTGATTTGAGACAAGGAGGAGACAGAAGGAAAGAGAGAACAGTCTCTCCATATAGAGGGCATCTAAATACTAATCTAAATGAAAACTAGGAAAGTGGAGTTGCTAGAGCTTGTGTGCACTTTTATTGTGTTTTAATGAAAAAGATTAGCAGCTCTTACAATATTTCAGATTTTTACAGCATTTCTTGGGGCTGGGAAGCATCTAGTGAATTTTTGTATTGTGTATTATGAGTTACCGGAGATTCTCCTTTTCACCTGAAAACGTTTACAGAATTGAACAAAAAGTGAAAGCATTTTCTTTCCTGGGCCAGAGCACTGTACAAAAACACAAAAGATCTGCTTCACTCAGAACTCTGGATGTACTGGAGTGGGGGAAAGAGAGGAAGTAGCAATTTATCCCTAGCTTTTTATGCAGGAATAACCTTCATTCACTGAATCAAAGTCACTTAAGCTTTGTGTTTCCTCAAGCTGAGGAATGCGCCTTCGTTCAACATTCCTTCTCCATAAAGTGTTTCCAACACTACAGTTTTCAAAAAGAATGATAAAAGCTAAATAAATTATAATTTTCAGGATACAATACTAATACTGTGTGCCGTAATTTTGCTGCTCTGTACCTGATTTATATGCCTGTTCTGTGTTGGTATTCTCATCTGTTGCGCTATTTGGTGTGAGGTATAGCAACCTATGTATTCTACTATAACTGAAGCATGATGTATATGCGCTTTGTATTGTGATGGCACGTGGCCATTACGGTGTAAATATGTACTATTAAGAGAGAGGCTATTTTTTGCATGCTTTTATACTCTGGAACTGAAAGGAAAATGACAATAAAGTCTATAGAAACTCCTAGTGCTGATGTAGTGATTGAAGTACAAATTATTTTAAATTTGCATATTTAAGCATTGAGGCTGAAATTCACCCCAACACACAGAATTCATACTAATCCCTACTTTTCAATTAGGGATTAAGCATGGAAGGTACTGAGCATTCCAGCCCATTTTTAAAAGAGAACCACACAAGAGCTAATTTTCTTTAATACTTTATTAGGTCATATTCATCCTATCTCCCTCCACATCTGGAAACAACGCAAGTATCAGTCAAAATTGGCCAGTATGTTTATAATGGAGAGGTTACAGGGAAATTGTCATCTCCTTGCCACTGAGAACTGCAACAGCTTGTACCAAGGATTTTCAGCTCTGGTGTTTCAGGAGAGCATTGGATGGGCAAGAGGCAGTAAGCCCAGAGGGATAACCACAAGACCATCTCTCTCAGCATGCTCCATAAGATCATGCTGCCCCTGTCACCTTCCCTTGTGTGGCCGTCACCTCTGCACTATTATAATTATGCTAAAGACACCGTTACCAACCCTGCAGTAATATTTATCTTGTGTCCTTCATTGTTGGTTTTTTCCCCATTTTAGGTAGGGCAAAAGGTGTGCTTAGTGCTGGGATAAATTCAATCCGGTCATATTCACATCACTGACCATTGTGATCATTGCTTAAATACAAACCCCTAAGATCACCCTGCCTACGTGTTTGCTCATAAAAAATAGCAGCTGGCTCCTAGTGAAGTGTAGTATTACCAATGCTGTGATGGGCAATTCAGATTATAACTTGACATTTGAGCAGCAATATCAGTCTGCATGGATTTTTAACTAGCATGCAAAGGATTAGAGCAGTGGGAAGGTATTTAAAAGCATGATGCTTCCAGTGTTCTCCTTGTCCTAGTATCTCTTTCGCCATATGCAAAAAGGAAATTTCTCTCTTCAGTCCAAGTATTACAGTATCTAAAAACCCCAGGAGAGACGTCTCATCTGTCTTGTCATGTATACTTTGGTCTATATGAACAAAGATTAAGTACTTTATTCACTTCTTAAAGCTCACTTTACAACTATACCTGGGCACAAAACTTTGAACAATATTATAGGGGGGTTTTGGGTCCACAAACTGACCACACTACCTTTTTCTACCCATGCATACAAAACAGTAAGAGTCAGATCCTCAGTTGATATAGATTTATGTAGCTACATTGATTTTCCCAAGGAAATGGAGGTCACCACATCATTTGAAACTAGACTACAAAAGTGTGCTTCAGCTGAGAGTTGAAATGAGATAGCAAGACAATAAGGTAGGCTGTTCCAGAAATCCAGACCTATAAAGAAGAATTTTGCTCAAAGAATGGTGCGACTGACTAGAATGACTAAGAGTAAGTCAGTCCTAGCAGAAGCAGGAGGGAGGGAAATGGAGAGAGACAAGTTCCATGGTGTAGGTTGGATCAGGGTCATGGAGGCTTTTTAAAGCCATTTTGAACTGGATGCTGTAATGAACTGAGAGATAGTGGAATTATTTGAGGATGGGAGCAAAGTGTGAAGCAATTAGTTATACATGTGATTCCATGTTTCCTATAATAATGGTGCTCCTTTTTGGCCTGGGTCGCTAGCCATATTTGGGGTCTTGCCCGGTTGTTTCTGTTAAGAGGATAAATTATTGATATAAGTCAGGTATTTCTTCAGTCCAATCCTATTTATTGACAAAGAATAGACACAAAGTCATGTTTTCCTAAACACAATAGAAACAAATAATGGCAGGTAGTTTCCTAGCTCAGAAATCCAAGTCTGCCTTTCCAGCAAGTACTACGCCCTTAAGACGTTCTGTCTCTGGCTTCCTCTTAGGGCTTTGTTCAACACTGCTTCACCGGCTGTTGGATATCTCCTCTCTCTCTTTCTCTCTCACATAGCTGCAACCAACCAGTCCCTTAGTCCCTGTGCTTGCAATCAATTCCTGGGAAGTTACATCTCCTGCACAGTTTATTTTCTGATGGGCCTTGCTATGTGGCCCATTGTGTTGGGCAGTGGCTTCCTAATGTTTCCAGAAATCACTGCATAGAGGGGCATTTAATTGCTCCTTCCATTTAGCCTGAAAAAAGGTGCTACCCATTGGCTTTAACAAGATCTGTGATTATCTATAGATCAAATGTCCTCTTGATGGCAGCCATTAATGTCTTCCAGAATAATAATACATATTTAACTCAATGAGGCACACCAAAAGCTACAGTGAGGTCCAAAAAAGTCTTAAAGTCATTTGATAGGATTTGTATTAGAAACAATTATTTCTATAAAACCATCAGTGTATGTATATACATTACAGACAGATATAAAGTCAAGGGCCCTATGGTGGAAAACTTACCATCTAGTTTAAATGTCCATTTCCTTCCCTGTCCCCCTTCCATCCTGTCCTTCCCATTCCTTTACTTTCTTGTTCTTTTGTCTTGTTCTCTCATATTTTAAAAACAAAAATTCAATAAAATATTATCAAAAAAGAAAGAAATAGATTAACTGTGATGTTGCAACCACAAACTTCAGATCAGGGGTCTGTAGGAAGGCTGAATTAGGGGTATCTACTGTGTTTACAGGTGTATTACATTGGTAAGAAAGTAGGGTGTGAAATATTTATTTTTGTTATTTAGCCTAATCTTTTCTTTCTCAAATGCTGGGTGGCCTTAAAGCTAAGGAAGCAACACACCTGAAGAAGTAAACATGGAAAAGCATGCAAAATAGATTCTGTCTTCTGAAGGTAATGGATTTTTCATTTTATGTCAAATAACTTTTGAATCAGTATACGTTACATATGGCATATCTACGGTGGTTTCTGAACATTTATGGTCCATCATTCAGGCAGGTAGGAAGACAGGGCCAAATTCTGGTCTCAGTATGCAGGTTGTTCTAGATTCTAAATGCATTTGGAGCATAGTCCGTGTCAGGTCTACTCTATAGATAGCCTAACTCCACAGGCTATTATTTTGAAAGGACACATGGATTGCAAAGATGCTTTAGTTAATTGAATATTCCAGTGCTGATGGAATTTGTCTAGCCATTTGAATGCTTTGGGTTTTATTATCTTAACATGCTTACAATCTTTCAGTATATATCAGAGCAAGCCATTGTGTTGCCACATACCAGGAGAAAAATGTCTTTTCAAAATCCATATCCTCATACAAGAAAGAAGATTGTGTCATATATTACCTGAAATATGTCATTGCTTGAGTCTCACAGTATAAAATCTGCCCAATTAAATTCAGTTAAGTGAAATGGAGACCATGCTTTCCATTTCTAAGATTTGATTCACTTCTGATTTGCTCATCATTCAGAGAACAAAACCTTTCCAGTGAGTGAATGTCTCTTCCACAGAAAATACCAACAAAGGAATAAACTGCTTCATAGTCCCCTCCAGCACTCATGGATCCAAAGCTTGTGACGTTTAAAGGTTAAAAGAACAGGAGTGTTTCACCAATCCTCTGTGGTGTTTCCGTGTTCTAAGAAATAACTTAAATAATAAAAAAAATCCATTTTGTGACCTGAACATATTCAAAATAGCTTGCAGTACCCTAGCTCTCACAGCAGAAGTACCTTCAGACATCACAAATTAATGAAGGTTTGTTAAACTGAAACCGGCCTGCTTTACCTTGGACCACTATAAAACTACACTCCAGTGTTCTGGTTTGCATTGAGCATTGCACTGGCATGTTCACTGCAACATAACTAAAGCTGCACCTCAGTTATGCTAGACCTCATTTCTTTCCTAGCCTTTATATGAGTGACAAGGAGATTCTGAGTTTTAGACTAGGATTGCCGAGGCTTAATTTCTCAAGCCAAGTTTTCAGGTATCTAAAAGGGTGTCATAAGGAGGAGGGAGAAAACTAGCCTCTAAGGATAAAACAAGAAGCAATGGGCTTAAACTGCAGCAAGGGAGGTCTAGGTTGGACATTAGGAAAAAGTTCCTAACTGTCAGGGTGGTTAAACACTGGAATAAATTGCCTAGGGAGGTTGTGGAATCTCCATCTCTGGAGATATTTAAGAGTAGGTTAGATAAATGTCTATCAGGGATGGTCTAGACAGTATTTGGTCCTGCCATGCGGGCAGGGGACTGGACTCGATGACCTCTCGAGGTCCCTTCCAGTCCTAGAATCTATGAATCTATGAATCTATGAAAGTACAAGAATGTTTGGATTTATGGTTTGGATTTGCATTCATCTTTACTTCTGAAAAAAGTCTTCTGCAGCAAACTCTGTGACAGCCAATGTCCATTTTAAATACAGCCTTCAAATATTCATTTAAAAATGCTAAAGTTGCAGCAGAAGTTTGGGAAATCCTAGCAGGGCAGCTGCTCAGAGTACAAAGCCATAGTCAGGAAGAAATACAGGACTGTCAAACTAGGTCTGACCAATGATCTGTCTAATCTAGTATTTTGTCCCTGAAATTACCCTGTACCAGATGGTTTTGTTTGAAGAAGGTGTAAAACCCTCACAGTAGAAAAGTATGTATTAGCGTGTCTGGGGGAAGTTTCTTCCTAATAGCATGTAGTTAGTCATTGACAATTGTACTGAAGCATGGGGGCTGATATTCTTTATGCATTTATTTTTTGTTGGAATGGTCATGTTTGAAGAGACCAGACAAAGACCTTAGACTGTTAAATGTTTGCTTGTTGTCCCCAGAGGCAAGAAGGTATCACTCTCCTGTGTTGCTGTTGCTGATTTCCACAATAATTAGGGATGATGGCAATAGTGTGTTAAAGGCATGGGATCTCAGATTTGAAAAGAAAAAGAATATTCCATTAACCTATAATTCATTCAGCTGGGTCTGGGATTGTGGCAGTCTCAAACAGGGAATGCTGAATCTTGAATGTCCTACAATAATGTGGCACAATAAGGCAAAGGAGGAATTTTCCAGCTTTTAAACTCAGACACTGAATGTCATTTTAGATTTTTGTATCTGATATTTCAAATTATTTTCAATCTCATTGCTGATGCACCAACCCATAAAAAGTTAGTAGCTGAAAAGCTTAAATTCCCATTTGAGTGGACTTCAAGAACCATAATTAGCTTTCCAGCAAGGCAATCAAAGACTCCTGCTATCAGATTTTGTCATCAGAGGTCAAACCTTCATACTTAACAAATCTACTGTACTCCTTTGTATTATCAGACAAGTGATTTATATGATAAGATCAGGGAAAAAACATGCCCTAGATATTCTTCAGTGCCATAGCAACAGTGTTGAACTCGCTGCAAACAATGTGCCGAGAGGGGAAGTAATGGGTACAAAGTGGGAAATAGGCTAACAAGATAGAGGGGAAAGCAGGATGGAATTATTAAAAAATGAAATCAACAACACAAATAAATAAATAGCCAGTTTAGTTGGATTAATGAAGCGGCATACTCCAATCAGTGATAACATGCCAAAAAAAGCCCCATATATTTCCAAGCATGAAATAAAATATTGAACTGGAAAAATGGCTTGAGGCACAAGGCCCACTTCATTTACACCAATGTAACTAAGAAGTAACTCCAATGAAATTAATAGTATTACACGGCTGTAAAACTAGTCTGTGCGCAAAGTATCAGGACCGGCTATTTCTAAATATGCATTATTTTAAAATTAATCAATTGGTCTTGACAGGGTTCCCTTTCAGTTAGAAATGTTGTGCAATGAAAACAGGCATTTTAAATTAAACACATTCATTGAGATGGAAGCCAAAGAGGTAGTTTCTGTCCATACAGTAGACTGATTGATTTCAATGTATTCGACGTGTTTCTTATATGATTCAGAGTGTTCCAGAGACCTACAAAATTCACTCATTGCTAGGAGCTTACTGAATATCTAGGTTTGAGAAGGGATGGTGGTAGATCGTCCTGATTGTCTCCGAAATCATAGAGTCATAGAAAATTAGGGTTGGAAGAGACCTCAGGAGGTCATCTAGTCCAACCCTCTGCTCAAAGCAGGACCAACCCCAACTAAATCATCCTAGCCAGGTCTTTGTCAAGCTGGGCCTTAAAAACCTCTAAGGATGGAGATTCCACCACCTCCCTAGGTAACCCATTCCAGTGCTTCACCACCCTCCTAGTGAAATAGTTTTACCTAATATCCAACCTAGACCTCCCCCACTGCAACTTGAGACCATTACTCCTTGTTCTGTCATCTGCCACCACTGCGAACAGTCTAGATCCATCCTCTTTGGAACCCCCCTTCAGGTAGTTGACGGCTGCTATCAAATCCCCCCTCACTCTTCTGTTCTGTGACTAAATAAGCCCAGTTCCCTCAGCCTCTCCTCATAAGTCCTGTGCCCCAGCCCCCAAATCATTTTTGTTGCCCTTCACTGGACTCTCTCCAATTTGTCCACATCCTTTCTGTAGAGGGGGGCCCAAAACTGGACTCAATACTCCAGATGTGGCCTCACCAGTGCCGAATAAAGGGGAATAATCACTTCCCTCTATCTGCTGGCAATGCTCCTACCAATGCAGCCCAATATGCCGTTAGCCTTCTTGGCAACAAGGGCAAACTGTTGACTCATATGCAGCATCTTGTCCACTGTAATCCCCAGGTCCTTTTCTTCAGAACTGCTGCTTAGCCAATTGGTCCCCAGCCTGTAGCGTTGCATAGGATTCGTCCATCTACACTTGTCCTTGTTGAACTCATCAGATTTCTTTTGTCCCAATCCTCCAATTTGTCTAGGTCACCCTCCAGCATATCTACCTCTCCCCCCAGCTTAGTGTCATCCGCGAACTTGCTGAGGGTGCAATCCATCCCATGATCCAGATCATTAATGAAAATTTTGAACAAAATTGGCCCCAGGACCGACCTGTGGGGCACTCTGCTTGATACCGGCTGCCAATTAGATATCGAGCCATTGATCACTACCCATTGAGCCCGACGATCTGGCCAGATTTCTATCCACCTTATAGTCCATTCATCCAATCCATACTACTTTAACTTGCTGGTAAGAATACGTTTCATGTCACTATATGAAATCCTGTATTTGAAAATATAACATCTTAACCCACAGGCTTAGCATACAAGGTTATATTTAGTGTATTAAGGATGTTATCCCTCATGCAAAACCCAGTTTCCTAAAGACATTAAGGCTTCAGAAGCTGTGGTCAACAAAAGAACTCTTAAACAAACAAAACACCCTTCACTATTTGTTATTAGGAACAGGCCTGTCTATTTTTCTAGGATTTTAACACTCTTCTCTATAGTATCTGAATGCCTCACAAGATTTTAAGTATCAAAATAGCAGTCGTTCTTACTTCCCCCCAGGATGGGCGCTAATCCCTTACTTTGCCTATAGCAGTGTTACCAATTCTCATGATTTTATTGCAAGCCTCACACTACTTGGTGTTTTCCTTTATGTCTCAGCACCTGGAGTTCTGGGATGTCATGAAAATCACAGTTTTCTTCCAAAAAAAAAGAAGTCTAGCCCTCATGGCTGCTGAGAAAAGTTTACAAATGTGACCCAAGTGCATCCTAATGGTTCAAAAGTCAGAAAGCAAAAAGGGCTCAACATTTTAAATCTCATTATTTTTAAGCCACTCTTAGTGATTTTGGAGAGACCTGACTCACGATTTTTGGATGTTTGGGGTTGGCAACACTGCAAAATAGCGTAGGGTAGCCAAGCCAAAGAAATGAGTTTTGCATTTAGTTCCTGTACTTCCGCAAGTATAGGGATTGCTAGGCCCAATCCTCAAAGATATTTAGGCTCTTGGATACTCTGGGCCAATGTGACCCAAAGCATTTTGCTCCCAGTCTGCCCTTATGAGACAGGAAAAGGGGTTATGCTGAGAGCTGCATCCGAGGAGAATTTCTTGGAATATTCCATTACACATAAAGAGAGGGGGAGAATTTTCAATAAAGATCATTTAATTAACAAAACATTTGCAAACAAAGCTCAAATCCTACTACAATCACCGTAACAATTCACAAGCATGAGATCTGTGCATTAAAATGAGAAAATGTGAGGTAAAATCCTGAGGGGAACTTTCCAATCTGAGGGCTGGAAGCGGATGGGTCAGCCTGCCCACCTTTGCTGTCAGTGCTAGGCCTGACCTCAGTAGGTACCTGTGGCAATGGCAACAAAGAACCTGATCCTGTGAGGTGCTGAGTGCCCATAATTCCCACTGACTTCTGTGGAAGCTGCAATCATTCTTTTAGCTGTGAGCATGAAGCTCAAGTAAATTGCATCCCCCGTCGTGTAGCCACAAGCAGAATTTGGCCTATATCAAGATGCCTTTCACACATTTAAATTCCTTCTCCCTACATAATTGTAATTCATATTGGGCCCTATTCTGCAGTCCTCGTCAAGCACAAATCCTATTGGCAGTAGAATCTGGGCCCATATTAATTATGATGATGGTTTTAAAACCAAAGACAAGCAGTTTGATCATAGAGGTCACTTGTATGAGTTCCGTAAGGACCAGCTGAGTTTAACCACGCTGGAGATCCCTCATTGGGCATTTATTTTACGTCTCCCTCACTCAAGTTAAAAGGGTTTCCCTAAGTGTGTTTCAATGAGTTTCACAATTTCTCTCAGGATTTGATTTTTTTAAATCACCCTCATACAAACTGTCCCAGCCTGAAAGCCCTGGTCTTACGGTAATTTTTTTAAGATGGGACCAGGTTTTAAGATGAGTTTCTTGAATAATAAATTGTATTTAGGGTTGGCAGAATTTGATTTTTTTTTTTAAATAATTTCATCAGCTAATGTTGATGTTTATTTCTAAGCATTTTTTAGATATTTATCAATTTACATTTTCACAGTTGTGGGAAATTATGGGAGGTTGGTCAGACAATTATTTAATGACGGTAGATGCTGCAATTTTCAAAAAGTTAAAATTTTATAAACCATTAAAACACATTGTCCACATCGCATTTTAAAACATACTAAGTAAACATCCTTACATCAATAAATCATACTTGTTTTTACTACTCACTAATCCATTTGTAACAATCCTAATTCAAAAATCTAAATCACCTGGATTTTGATTTTATTCTCAAGCAGAATTTTTCTTTCTTTGCCCAGATATAAATGTTTATTATTATCAATGAAAATATTTTTGATGGTTTATGTGTGTGGTAAAATTGATGCTTACTGACGTTTCCCAATAAAAATCTAATCCTTCCAAACCTAATTATAATGTAGTGCATATGCTAATATCCATTATCTACCATGAGTCTGCCTGCTTCTGTCCTAGCACTATTCCATAACACTAATTATTGGAATTATTTAGGGTGATTCAAGGGTATATGATTAGTAGTGATACCAATAATCTTACTAGTGTAAGAAAGGGACAATTTAGGCAGAATAGCAGGAAGGTTTCCTGCCAATGAAGTGTATTAAGCTTTGGAGCAGTCTCCCAAGAAAGGTGGTGAAAGCCTCATTATTGACCACATTTGAAACAAGACTGGACAAAACACTAGAAAACATACTGCTGGGAACAAAATCCTACCCTGGTAGCAGGTGGGATTCAATGACTTCCACTTCTGCATTTCTACGGTTCTTTCATTTGCTGAGTCTGATTCATTGATGAGGCTACTGTGTCCTTTCAATGCTCACACGCAGAATTGGGCAGGAGAGAAATGTATGCAAAAAGACAACTATTACAGTAATCGTTCACTGTTCTGCTCTGTTTAGGGATACCCATGTTCACGGAAGGCATGGTATTATTTGGCCCTCAATAAATAATTTACTTACTATAAAAATTGCCCAGTAACACCACTACTTAATCAATTATACTCCAGACAGCCTTCATTAAGGGCCAGTTCCAAGTTCCTTCTCTGGGCCTGTGGAGGGCCCCTCAGTGGGCCATTGGAGGGGTAGTTTGATTGGAAGATACAGGACAAGGCAGTGCCTCCATATAGAGTCCCCTGTTCTCCGCTCCTGCAGGGTGCAGCATAAGGAACTGTGAATGCAATTTCAGCCATTGGGCTGAAGCTGCTCAGGCTGGTTGCTGGGCTCTGGATTTTGGCCTTGGTAATATTAAAATAAATATTTTAGTGGGCAAAAACAATACTCAGGTAATATTAACTACAAATTGGTATTGTCCAAGCAAAGAGTGAAAGATCAGGAAGACAGTGAGAGCAATGAAAGTAGCAAAGAAAGAGAAATAGACTAAAATCCACCTGAAGTGCATGTGCGTGTTAGTTAATTCTCTCTGCACTGACGGCGCATGAAGAGTGGCTCCTGACCTTAATTTGTTTTAATGTTAAATACAATGTCCAAAATTTTCAAACTTGGATGCTGAACATCAAGCATCTGCAAACAAGTGGCCTGACTTTCTGACGTGCTGAGCACCCCCAGTTCCCACTGAAAATCTTTATTTTTCTCTAATTTTTAAATTTGTATACCTGAGAGCCAGCCATATTCTGACCTCTAAGTGAAAATCTTCTTTAATGCAATGCAAGCTCTGTGTGTAACTAATAGAACTCTTCAGCTTTCGGACAATGATTGGTTATGGAGAAGGACAAATGAGCTAGTACTAATAAAATGTCTATAACAATGTGGGGGAAGGGCAATGGAGTGTTGAGGGTTGTACTCATATATCCCAAACAGAAGACTGAATCCAGCTCATCCATTGCTAGCTCTAAATACAGTGCTGAACTTCAAATAAATGTAATGTTACACTAACTAGGAAGATAGGGCACACCTTGCTCTAAAGGAAATCCATAGCTTCAGCCTGAGGAATGGCAAGCAACCACTCTTTGATGGCTTCAAGCTGAGATATGCTGAGAAAGAACTGCTGGGTTCCACTAATGTAGCAGCCAAGTGAAGAAGAAGGTAATTTCATCAGCCCTTTCCTCTGGACCTCTGCACTTTGCTATTAAAGTTCTGTAGCTCCAATGTTAACCCCACGAGGAGCTGAAAAATGTCTCTGGAGTTCTT
This sequence comes from Terrapene triunguis, assembly GCF_002925995.2. NCBI lineage: Eukaryota > Metazoa > Chordata > Testudines > Emydidae > Terrapene > Terrapene triunguis. The sequence goes on along the minus strand of NW_020664582.1, from coordinate 3,257,027 downwards.
GTGTGTAAAACTGGAGAAGCCAGACACATAATAGAACCAGCAATTTCACAGGAGGGATTCCAATCTATGCACTGTACAACTAACCCGGCTGGGGATGGAGAATGAGTGCTTTATTAGAAGCCAGCTAAATTATGAGCCATGCTGGGAAGTTTCCTTTAGGAGTTCTTTTCTATCTAAGGAAAGCTTATTCTGATAGCAAGATGTAAAGGTGTCAGCATTACCTGTAATGCAGTCATGGCTAGAGCTGTATGGTAATCTGCACTAAGACACAGTGTCAAAAGTTGTATTTCAGAAATTTTAGAAAAACAAATATCTAATCCTTTTCTGATTTGTATTATGCTCTTGGCCTCAATGATAGCAGGATGGGTGCCAGTTATGCCTTGTGTAAAATACAGTAGTATTTTCCTTTTTCAGTTTTAAATGTGCTAACTTTCAATTTAATTGTGTCCCCTTATTCTTGTATTATGTGGAGAAGGTAAATAGGAGCATGTGATTTACCTTCACTAGTCATTATTTTGTATGTGTCTCGATCATATTCCTTCTTATTCGTGCCCCACCACCCTCAGCCACAGAAGTTTTTGGATGACAGTGCTTGCCTGAAAAACCTGCCTGTACTCATAGAATCATAGACTATCAGGGTTGGAAGGAACCTCAGGAGGTCATCTAGTAAAACCCCCTGCTCAAAGCAGGACCAATCCCCAACTAAATCATCCCAGCCAGGGCTTTGTCAAGCCTGACCTTAAAAACCTCTAAGGAAGAAGATTCCACAACCTTCTAGGTAACCCATTCCAGTGCTTCACCACTCTCCTAGTGAAAAAGTTTTTCCTAATAGCCAACCTAAACCTCCCCCACTGCAACTTGAGACCATTACTGTAGGAATGTGTTGCTCTCGAACCGTCTGCCCACGTGAACGGCAAACTGTTCCCTTGGCAACGAGGCAGGAGTGACCTTGTCCCAGTGTCTGTATTTGGGAAACTTATTGGCAACCTGACATTACCCTCGCAGCTGGTGTTCACGCGCTCAAGAGATGGGTTCGTTATCTTATGTGCATGTATACTGCCTGGCTTTTCTATGCGCAGGAATGTAACCACTAAGAAGAGTTGTAAACAAAGTAAGGAGAGAAATAAAAACCCCAGGAAAAGTTTTCCTGGGAGGCTTTTGCTTGAGGCTTTTGAAGCTCTCTAGCTACCAGAAACCTGGTGTTCTATTTCCTTTCCTGTGTCGTCGCCACACATTACTCCTTGTTCTGTCATCTGGTACCGCTGAAAACAGTCTAGATGTCAGATGATGATGATGATGATCCTGCAATAACATGACAGAAAGAAAAATAATATTTTTAAATGAAAACACTGAAGCTCTCATTTCCTGTTTGGAGACAGGGAACATGATCAGTTAGGCCAGGGGTTCTCAATCTCTTTCTCTCTGGGCCCCGCCTCCCACAACATGCTATAAAAACTCCATGTCCCACCTGTGCCACAACAGCTGTTTTTCTGCAATAGATTAAAAGCTGTAGTAAACTGATGGTTTTACAGTTAAATACACACACACACACATATACATACATATAATATAAAAAAGAAAAGGATTATAGGTACAAAAATAAAAAACCTGAATATTATCTTCAAGTATTAATATGCTCGAGCCCCACCAAGTAGGGCTGAAGCTGAAACAGAACCCCCGCCGCCC
>NW_020664582.1:3163449-3245341 GCF_002925995.2 Terrapene triunguis | reverse complement strand
GCAAAAGGCAGGGAGGGAATTGCACACTTTACATACACCACATAGGCATACAAGCAGTCTCCCATATTTCTTGTCTCAGATATTTCTGCTGCTTGATCTAGGCAGTTATTGGACATTATAATTCTAGCAAACCTTTAAATCCCAATACATGTTACTTGGTTAGCTAAATACAGGCTCCAGTGCCTCTCAAGCCTTAATTATTATTTACCGCAAGTGATCACTAGTGAAGAGTACTACGCTCTTGAAGTTTAATTAAATTAGTGTTGCCAGTGCCAAACAGTCAACAATCATGAGTCAGGCCTAAAAAAAAAAAAAAGCAACAACCACAAAAACGTGATTTTAAAAATATTTTGAGTTCTTTTCATTTGCCTGCTAGCTTTTGAGTCTTTAGGGTTCATGTTTTCAAGCTTTTTCTCCGTAATAAGGGCTCAGAATTGATTGATTTATTTTTAATGACCGCTTAGTTTCTGTTGTAGTCACAGTGACTCCAGTACTTTGTTTTAAAAAAAAACACTAAATATTGCAAGCGCTGACAACACTAACAGCTTTTAGTGCTTTCTACTGGGCTGGTTTTATTACCATGGCACTCTTCTATTTCAATCAGGCAGCTGCCATCGTGTTCCTTCACATAATGAATGGCTCTGTTATTTTCAGCTTGGTTAGACCCTTTTCAGAGATTTCAGCTATGATACATATTTAGCTGCGACTGTTTACATGGTGAAAACTGTACAAAAGATCTCATTAGGCAAACTATTTTAAAAGGCTACCACGGAGTATCTCCAGATGTGTCAAGGACAAACCTGCCCCACCTTTATTAAACTGCCACATTAGTCAGACAACCAACTTTTGCGAATCTCTTGAATGACCACAACAAACAGGATTCACTGTATTCATATGTATTAAATATTACATGTAAACATCTAATGATGTGTTTAAGTTTCTTGTACTTAATGCTACTTGAGTAGCACTGTGTGACGTTATTTCATTTATCACTTTCTTTTAAAAAACCAATTTCCAGTGCTGACTAGCAGCAGAGCAGTAAATGTGACCAAGGGCCCTTGGCGATAGCAGCCCTGACTGGATTTCTTTGCTCATGTAAATTAATGTCTTGGCACGAATGCTATCTGAATGGACACTTTCGGTGTTTAATTTATTATAGTGGTGGGAAGAGGGATAGTACTGCACAGGGCAAAGCAAAAAGTCCCAAAGTAATTTTCCATGAATCCCAAAGAGCCAGAATACTGCCTGGCCATACAATGGCTTCACAGCAACTGTCTAACCTTACAGCTGAGTGATGTGGAGACACGGTAAGAGTGACAGTCTTCCTGCACAAAATCCACTACACAGTAACTCCCATATCCCTTGCCCGCTTCTTTTCCACAATAGTTTATTTTAGACTCCTAGTTGATTCCATTCACTTTACCTCATCACATCTTGCAACCAAAATATTTGGGCTGAACGCTTACACTTCAAATCCAATTGCACCCTTAACTGATCACTCCTCATCAGTGACTATTCACCACCTTCTGCTATGCCTGCCTTATGTAGGATGAGTTACAAATAGCCTCTGTGCCAAGGTCAGGTTGCCCCAGTGAGCCTCTGCTTCACAGTCCTATGCAGGCCCCTTCCCTCCCCCACCCAGATTTTTTTTACTCTTTAGTTCTGCTGTACCAACAGATCAAAGAGATGCAGCACCCACCCCCTTTTTTATTATCAAACGGGTTAATGCTCTTTGGCCAGCATGCTAAACCTCTCACAGTTCCCCATAGTTGCAGTTACAACCTGAACTAGGCTTGTCTAGCTCTAGCTGCTTATGAATAGCCAGCCAGCTAACCATCAATACCTTAGTCTCCCTGCCTGGATTCCCCCTGCTGCTATTCTTACCATCCTGGCCTGCCCCGCCCCTCTGCCAAAATAAAACACAACAAAAACAAGGCTATGTCTACAGTGCACAGTTAACTCAGGTGACTGGCACTTGTGTTAGCCAAGCCCTGGTGTGAGCATCCCCACTGCAAAACCTTACATACAGTGTTACTGTGTCCTCATGATTTCTGCAATTGCCTGTGTCTCTGGGGGCATAGCCCACAGCTTTTTGTGCTGAGGCGCTTTAGAATTCTTTCCAAGTCAATGGTGGGAGGATTTCTATGTCCTTTGGACAGAATTATGGGAACAGCATTAGAGGACTATCGGCACTCAAGTGTTTTAGCCTGGATCCTCGCTGTAAAGTGGGTGGGTGCCACCCAGAGTTAAAGCAGAACTCCGGTTCTAATCCCAAATTGGGAGGGGTTGCAAGTGCTTTGGAGGATATGATTAAAATTCAAAATGATCTGGACAAACTGGAGAAATGGTCTGAAGTAAATACGATGAAATTCAATAAGGACAAATGCAAAGTACTCCACTTATGAAGGAACAATCTGTTGCATGCCTACAAAATGGGAAACGACTGCCTGGGAAGGAGGACTGCGGAAAAGGATCTGGAGGCCATGGTGGATCGCAAGCTAAATATGAGTCAACAGTGAAACAGCATTGCGCAAACAGACAAAAAAATCATTCTGGGATGTATTAGCAGGAGTGTTGTAAGCAAGACACAAGAAGTAATTATTTTGTTCTATTCCATGCTGATTAGGCTTCAACTGGAATATTGTGTCCAGTTCTGGGTGTCACATTTCAGGAAAGATGTGGACAAATTGGAGAAAGTCCAGAGAAGAGCAACAAAAATGATTCAAGGGCTAGAAAACATGACCTATGAGGGAAGATTGAAAAAAATTGGGGTTGTTTAGTCTGGAGAAGAGAAGACTGAGGGGGAACATAACATAAATACATAAAAGGTTGCTGCAAGAAGGAGGGAGAAAAATTGTTCTCGTTAATCTCTGAGGTTAGGCCAAGAAGCAGTGGGATTAAATTGCAGGAAGGGCGGTTTAGGGTGGACATTAGGAAAAACGTCCTAATTGTCAGGGTAATTAAGCACTGGAATAAATTGCCTAGGGAGGTTGTAGAATATCCATCATTGGGGATTTTTAAGAGCAGGTTAGCAAACACCTGTAAGGGATGATCGGGATAATACTTAATCCTGCCTTGAGTGCAGGGGACTGGACTAGAAGACCTCTCAAGGTCCCTTCCAGTCCTGTGATTCCATGAAAGTGTTTCCTTCTGTTATAATATGGTATATAGTGTGATATTCTGTACCTTGGGGGAACATCCTGTAACCCCCATATCCTTCATTTATATATAATTGTGATATGGCATATGAAGCAGGTTGTATGAGGTATCATTGGAAAGGTTATGATCTGCTGAAAGTCACTGTTCTATCTAAATATGTATATCATTAATGCATATGAAGTTATAAGGATTGTGTTGTATGGTTATCACTAAAGTATGCTGTGGGTTTGGGAAGCACCCAGATACTAGCTCTCCAGAGACAATGCCAAGGAAAGAAACCAACGCCCAGGCGGGTGTCAAACAACCATTAACAGCCATTGTCCAGCAAGGAAGCTACAATGCAATGACTCACCTGCATAAAGCCACACCAGGGGAATTGCTCAACCTTGCTTGGGAACTCAGCAATACCCGCCAGACATGCCTGGACTTGTGTTCTCCAAGCACATGGGACTGAGGGTATAAAACAGAACACAGGGGCCCCATGTTGGCCTTTCTCCTGCCCCCATCTATGCTGCAAGCAACAAAGACACTCAGAAGATGGAAGACTCCAACAGAGGAGACTGGCCCAGGTTTAAGGAACAAACCTGTAAATTAAGGACTGCAATATCCAGTGGCACAGGCGCCAACTTCCCTTGGCACCGGTGAGTGCTCGCACCCCCCTGACCCCGCCCCCTCCCTGCCCCTATTGGACCCCTCCCCAAATCCCCGCCCTGGCCCCGCCTCTTCTCCAGGTGCGCCGTGTTCCTCCTCCTTCCCCCTCCCTCCCAGCGCTTGCTGCACGAAACAACTGTTTCGCGGCGCAAGCGGTGGGAGGGAGGGAGAGAAGGGGAGAAGCAGGATGCGGCAGCACACTCAGGGGAAGAGGCGGAGACAGAGGTGAGCTGGGGTGGGGCGGGGAGCTGCCGATGGGTGCAGAGCACCCACCAATTTTTCCCCATGGGTGCTCCAGCCCCTGAGCACCCACGGAGTCGGCATCTATGTCCAGTGGGGTGAAAAAAACTGCTTAATCTAGATGTTGCCCAGTCTAATAGGGTTGAGAGTTTAGACTGCATGCTTATATTTTATTTTATTTTGGTAACTAACTCTGACTTTTTGCCTATCACTTATAATCACTTAAAATCTATCTTTTATAGTCAATACATTTATTTAACTGTGTATCTTTACCAGTCAGTTTACCTGAAGTGTCTGATGAATCTGCTCAGGTCTGCAAAGGCTGGTGTATATCCACTTTCTATTGATGAAGTGGGGAACCAATTAATACATTTGCATTGCTCATCTTGAGCAGTGCAATACGGTATATTCCCAAGGTACAGTGCTTGGAGCTGGGGGAGATTTGGCTGGGGCATTTCTCTGTGTGATTCATGAGTGGCTCTGGGAGCATTCATGCAATCTAGCTGGGTGTGGGGCTCCACATGTGGTTGTGCTGAGTGATAACAGTGCCCGGAGGGGCTTGCTGCTTGTCACTAGAAAAGCATTGTGAGAGACAGCCCCAGCTGGAGAGTTAAGAGGGCACAGCAGTCCCACAGTCCCAGGCTGCACCCCAGGGGTCCCATCACATATAGTTCAACTCTTGTCCTGATACTCCCATGTTTGTTTTATACACACCTAGCCTGTAGGCACTCAGCTAGTAATGGATCCCATCGAAAATAGGTAGGAGATAAAGGGTTAACCTTATTTAATAAAGCCCAAGTATTGAATACCAACTACCATGGTAACAAGAGCTGTTGAGGTTTAGAAGTGCAGTTTCCCCAAGACTCTCATTTACACAGAGGTCTTATTTGACTGAATATATTAGTATCAGCTGAAGCATAGTGACGCAATCATATTTATCAAGGTATTGCTTTTTAATTGGTCTCAACAAAGTGCTTCAGCAACTCAAAAGTTGGAGCTGGGGGTCTGAATTGAACTTGGGATTGTGAGTCACTTACTGGCCTGCCGCTTGCCTCAATATACAGTGACTTAACTGTGTCATTGATAGAGACTGGGTCTCTTTTCTTGATTCACTGTTATTGTGATAACTGGATCATGTAATCTGTGTGGAAAAGAAACTTCCCATGATCACCACTAACCTCTAGGACACAAGAATTTGTGATCTATGATTTGGTTTCTTATAGCTGAGCTGACAGAGCAATCCTAAATAAAGATACTTAAAAAAAAAAGTGTATTTAGCCCTTGAGAGAGCATCCTCTAGCAAACACCCTTTCCCTCCTACTCCACACTGAACCCCATTTTCTTCAAGACAAGCCCTCAGTACCTTGCACCAAAGATACTGCTCTGCAGTGTTATTGGAACCACAGTTACTAAGTGTACTATGCAGATCAAATATGATATACTTTTTGAGTTGGTCTTCTGTCCATCACTGATGTTCCAGATAGGGGTCAGAGGTCAATCTCGCCTAAGAGACAACAGATATTGTAACTGGCGGTTGTGGAAGCTGCTCCTGGTGAATCCTAGACTAGATCGTACAAATTAGTGATGTTCCTTTAACATTTATTGCCTCAGTCGGTGAAACTAATAAAGGGAGGTTCAGATAATCCACAGATGTTCACTTTGGTGCTGACATAACTGCATTAGTTGACAAAATACACCAGAGCAATATTCTTTCTGCAAATCTTCTCTGAATTGTTTTGCTGCCATTGGTTAGACTTTAATTTGACGCTTAACCTCCTGGTCTCAGCCTTTTGCTTTTCTAACTTACATCCCAGCTCCTACATGATCACTTTGAGGAGCTAAGCTTTTAAAATGAAGGTTAGATCACTGATGGCTTCTCCCTTCCATTCCTTTAAAGCCATATACAATACAAAAGTGGGGTCCAATCCTGCTCCCATTGAAGTCTGAACTACCATTCATTCACTGGAAGCCAGAATGGGGCCTCACACTTCGGAATGCGTTGCATTAAGAACTACATTTGTTCAAACCCTTTACTATTCTTTATACAAATACCATAGACATGCATGATGCTTTTGCATGCAAATAAGGCAACAAGGTCTCTGCCCCCAACAATCGTGGAGTCTGAATTATTACAGAGCAAGAGATGAGAAAACACCGTTTGGTGGGAGGATGGCAACAGAAACAAGCTTAAAGCTAACCTGAGGATTTTTCTTCATTGTATTTGGCTGGTAGAGGAACACTTGCAATGCTGATTCAGGATTGTGTTGCACTTTGTATAGCCCAGGAGGACAGGACAGGCTGCTTAATTTCAGTATTGGAGGTGGAAGATTATTCTGTCTTTTTTTCATGAGTACAAAAAGATGCAATGAGCAAGACATTTAAAGGAATGCAAATATTCAGCTCTATTGCTTTACACGTCTATTTCCTTTTTCTTTTAGTTTTGACCTGGCACACAACCATAGCATTACTGCAAACTAGTTAGTTATACTTACAGGTTTTGTTGCTAAAAGAGACAAACTGGACACACATGTCTTGGTGTTAGCTGGAAACCTTAGTTAGTATAATTTCAGTATTACCGACTTTGGGAAAGGGGCTGAGCTTTATATATATTGCTCCACTACTTCTGATTTTGTGATAGGAAAGCTAACATGGGACAAGTTAGCTGATGGTTGACTGCATCTCTGGCATTTACTATAGTTTGCTAAACCTTCTTTATACAGGTGCCCAGTAAAGACTGTTTAATATTTTGTTCTGGAGTAGTCAAAGACAATTAATTGGATTGTACCATTTGAGATATGGATGTACATTTGCAGAAAGGAAAGCTTTCATATGGAAGAAACTTTCTGGCATAGTTCTTAAGGAACAGCTGTTTAATTATATAGAGTTTGGCCTTTTAAAGAGGGAAAGATTCTATTTCTGCAGTAGATTTTAGGGCAGTGGCACAAACCACTCTCATACATTCCAGTTAAGGTGCAGATAAATTGGGAAAAATCCCCTTCTTCTGGGCTCATTTTTTCAGTGAATAGGTCACAGCATTTAACAGACCTCGTACAGACCTGGAAGAGCCGTTTAAATTGCATTTGTATTGATGTGTTTAATACAGAGTGTCTTTTGGCCAGGTCACAGTTGCAAAACTGTAATTCAGCTGAGGGGTTCTGATAATGTAATTATACATTACTGCAAAGCTTCAGTGGAGTGGTTATATGTTCTCAGAACCCTGAGAATGAATTACATTTTAGAAGTCTTATGTGCTGAATATAATATACCAGACCTAATCTAGATAGCACAGAATGGGTTCTTATGGGTGGGTTCAATAATTCAAGAACAGGTATCAAAGTAAATCAGTCTTAATATTCTCTAGTTGTCATAACAAGCTTTTCCCAGTGGGATTCTTTCCACAACTAGGCAAGTGAGAGATGACTTCTTTCCAGAGGAACACTGCTCTGCCTTTTACTTGTAAGATGCACGCAAACGTCATTTCAAATCTTTCTAACTCTGTCTAAAGATTGGAGTAAGCAAGTTTTGGAATCCATGCAAATGCGTGCTTTTTTTTTTTTTTTTTTTTTTCCTGTAAAGCTTTTTCAACCTTTTTGGTGACCTGTGACCAATACAGTTGTTCTCTTAAGGCAGAAACATATTGGGGTCAGTTTGTATAAGCTGTTAGGTTCTTGTCCAGGAGAGCTCTAACAATAGAATGTTATAGCTATGCCAATTTACACCAGCTGGGGATCTGGCCCAATACGTTTATACTGTCATAGAATCATAGAATATCAGGGTTGGAAGGGACCTCAGGAGATCATCTAGTCCAACTCCCTGCTCAAAGCAGGACCGATCCCCAACTAAATAAAAAAAATTACAAACATCTTGATCACAAGAGGATGAAATAATATAAAATATAAAAAGGCATTCCCATGGACGCCAACATTTGTCAATGCCAAGGGGTCTGCATCTAGATGGCAGATTAATTTCTTTATGTTTATCAGCCACATAGGCTTCAGAGAAGTTAAATTTGAGATTAGCTAGTCAAAACCCCATGCACAAGCCCCTAAGAGTCTTGACTTAGGTTACAACTTGCAAGCAACACCACTGATTTCAGACAGACTTCGTTATTGTGATTAGAAGCAGCTCTATTCACCACCTGGAAGTGGTCCACAGGCCCCAGTTTGAAAACCACATCTCAAGTGGTAGAATTTCAACCATAGCTTATAAAGAGATTTTAGTTGAACCTAGAATAGCAGCCAGCTTAGATGACAAGTGTGCTATTAGTAGGATATCCTGATTTGATAGCTATAGAAGAAAAATTTAAATATAGATTTTACTTTTTTATTTTTGTATTCCCTATATTAAAATCTCAGATGGTTTGATGACAACAAGGATTTGCTGGATAGAACCAGTTTGATCCCTGGCAAAAGAACACTTTTAGAAGTTGAAAGTTTCCTTTTAGTCTTTTGTAAACAAATTAATCTATCCTGCTGTTAACTCCTTCAATTATAAGAGTTTTAAAAAACCAATTTACTTGCAGCTATTTACACTCTGCTGACTTTTTACATTTCTCTGCTCAAACAATGCAACTCAAAGTGTTTCCCTTTGATTTTGTGAATTTTTTTTGGCAGCGATACAATGTTTGGGTTTCAAACACTGCTAGGCAATGTTTTATTTAAAAAAAAAAACAATCTTTTTAATTAAAAATAAGTGTGTGGAAACATGGCTATTGATCTTTAAAATTTTATAAAAGCTTGTATTTATAAAATAATTGAGCCACATATGATTTGGCACATGCTTTTAGGGCAAAAGGAGTATTTTTATACACTTTTAGAATAATTTGCACACCACCAACCTTAATAAAAGGAACTGGCATATACACAGAGAGAAGTCAAGTGGCTATTTAATTACCTGCTTCTTAGTTAGGAAAGGTTTCAGAGTAGCAGCCGTGTTAGTCTGTATCCACAAAAAGAACAGGACTACTAAAGTGCCACAAGTACTCCTGTTCTTTTTTTAGTTAGGAAAGGCAGTTAAAAAAGGGGTCATACTCAATAGGGTCCTGGTAATAGCTTGCTACTGGGACAGCTGAAGAGTGTCCGCCTCCCAGGATTTGCTGACTAGGTGATAATGGTGTGGGAACTGATTGTTGGAAGGTATAGCTCAGAGTTCCATCGCAAGTGGATGACTGCGATGCTGCAACCATCTGTCTTGTGGTGCAACTGAATGCAAGAAGCCACAGAAGCATTCTTTACACACAAGTAGTCTCAAGAAGCCAGTCTGCCATCAGTACTTAATGATCAAAGTTTTTTACTTTAAAAGAACCAATAGGCTTTTTCAAACAGGAAAGCCCCTACCTGTATGTCTGTCATAGACAATAGGGTACCATCTCAGTTCCTCTTTGCCTGTAGTCATTCTTCAGTACTGAGAGAGAGATGATCCCCAGGCCTTTCCCAATATGCCCTCCTAAAAGGAAATTAAGAGATGACCCTCCGAACCCTTCCCCAACTCTTCCCGTGAGACAGGGCTGTTCCTTCCATTGCCTGAAGCTATCTCTGAGGGAGAGAGACACCTTTAGGGCCCATGTCCGTGTTTTTCCTGACTAGGGTGACCAGACAGCAAATGTGAAAAATCGGGACGGGGTGGGGGGTAATAGGAGCCTATATAAGAAAAAGACCCCAAAATCGGGACTATCCCTATAAAATCGGGACATCTGGTCACCCTATTCTTGACAGAAAAGTCAGGTAATGTTGAGGGTGTGGGGGGGAATCTGCAGATGTGTTCTTTCTTTCTGCTCCCCCAGTCCTTTCTTCCTGGAGCTCTAGCCTTAACTATATTGGAGGAGAATAAGTCCTGCTTCTTAGAGTATAGGTGTCTTCCTCCTCCCCCCAATAAAAATTTACTCTGTCACAGTCCTTTGCCTACTTTAATAAGATAAACCAGAGGTTCCCAAAGAGAGGTCCACACAGTACTTCTGTCAGGCAGTGGAGAGCTGGGTGGCCATGTCAATACCTGTGGCTCATTTGCTTTTAATGCATTAAACAGTTAGAAATAATATATCAAATATGTTCTTAATGCTAATTTTCCATGTAAGCAGTTGCTGTAGCTGCCACAAACACGTAATATGATTGCAGATGCGACAATAGGTGCCCATGAGATGACCTCTGTGTGATGTCCCTGCTGTGAAAAAGTTTAAGAGCTCCTGAGAGAAGCCTCCCACCACCTGTGAATTGGGAGTTTATTGTCCTTGTTTTACAAATAGGGAAATTGAGGGAGCAGAGGGGTTAAGTGACATTCCCAAAGTGCTACCATGAATCAGTCAGTGCCAGAGCTGGAAATAGAACCCAGGTGTCTGTGCTCCTAGACCCATGCTGCAAGAACTACACCACACACAATAGTGTGCACCTGACTTTTTCAGTTAGACTAATGTGTATTCTGAGCACAAGGCCTGCTGTTCAAAATAGCACTTTGAATGATGAAGTTAATGTTGTCAACCTTTTCCTAGCATTTTATGTAGTGAGAACACTAGGCCAGAGGCCAGCAAATGGAATGCTGCAGCCTGCCCAAGCATGAGAAGAATGCTACACCATATTGCATCATAATAGCTCCGAAGGAAGAGCTCTGATGGTCCCAGTTACATTATTCTCTCTCTCTCATAGATTGTGAAATTAAATAAAGGAAGAAAAACTATATTGTTAAGGATTTAAATTGACAAATACAAAACTGTGAAAAGTCAAATATTCCATCCTTTTATCACGTTATTCTTTTAGCCTCACCATGTGTTTGTAGAAGGTCAAATAAATGAGGCTTCATGCTTAATGTTCATGTACATAATGATGTAGACTACCAGATCACTATCCCTAAGGGCTTACAGTCTAAAAGCCCATCTATTATTTATATTGTATATAGAATCAGAAATGTGTATGGTATTTTACAGACACATTAAAGACCCAAAGAATGTAAACGCTGATCCTTCAAAGGGATCCACAGAGATGGACCCTTATACCCAACACAGATTTCCCCCTTGATTACAAAAGAACTCTATGCAGGCATAAGTGTCTGCCCATGTATATCCCTTTACAGGATTTGGACTTAGCTTACACTTTCTAGGATAAGTGGTAAATATATGTTGTTGGTGGATGGAGAATGAAGGGCAAGAGCAGCAGCAATACGATCATGCAGGAGTTTTATTTGGTGATGCAGTTGCCATGTGACAATGGTAAAGAATAATTTTCTTCTAACACTGAACAATCTTTTGTAATCAGTAGGTGAATATTTTCCTTTGGCTGATTACAAAAGAACTGATTTGTCTTGGGAGATATTCAACAATTCTTGGTGTATATGAAAACAAATTAAATACTCAGTCTGTGGATGTCAAAATGCCATCAAAGTCTCTTGATGCCCTCTACTGGCCAAAATGCTGTGTACATGAAAGAACAGGTATAGTGGTTTGTTGTGCTCCTTGTTCTGCAGGCCAGGCAACAGGGTACTATCCCGGTTTGTCCCACTCTTCAATGACTAGACACCATTATAATTACACATCACTGGTCTAATGTGACACTAGCAGCATATTAAATCCACATTCCATTGATGCACACCACATATTAGATAAACTGGAGTTTAGAACATGGCAATTTAGCAGGGAAAAGTCCAAAAAGGACATGATGGTTTTGAAAGAATGTATAGTACTCTGTTTGAAATAAGAACAGGAGTACTTGTGGCACCTTAGGCCTGGTCTACACTACGAGTTTAGGTCGACTTTAGCAGCGTTAAATCGACTTAAGCCTGGACACGTTTACACTACGAAGCCCTTTCTGTCGACTTAAAGGGCCCTTTAAACCGGTTTCCTAACACCACCTCGACAAGGGGATTAGCGATAAAATCGACCTTAGGGGGTCGGAATTGGGCTAGTGTGGACGGAATTCGACATTACTGGCCTCCGGGAGCTATCCCACAGTGCTTCATTGTGACCGCTCTGGACAGCACTCTCATCTCAGATGCACTGGCCAGGTAGACAGGAAAAGCCCCGCGAACGTTTGAATTTCATTTCCTGTTTGCTCAGCGTGGAGAGCACAGGTGACCATGCAGAGCCCATCAGCACAGGTAACCGTGATGGAGTCCCAGTCCCAGTCCCAGGATCGCAGAAGAGCTCCAGCCTGGACCGAACGGGAGGTACAGGATCTGATCGCCATCTGGGGAGATGAAGCAGTGCTCGCCGAACTCCGAAACAGTAAAAGAAACGGCAAAACATTAGAAAAGATCTCCAAGGCCATGAAGGACAGAGGCCATAACAGGGACGCGCGGCAGTGCCGCGTGAAAATTAAGGAGCTAAGGCAAGCCTACCACAAAGTCAGAGACGCAAACGGAAGGTCCGGGGCAGAGCCGCAAACATGCCGCTACTACGCGGAGCTGCATGCCATTCTAGGGCGTGCAGCCACCACTAGCCCAAGCGTGTTCTATGAGTCCCTCTCTGCAAACGGGGAAGCGGGTTCGGCGGACGAGGAAGATGAGGATGGAGAGAACATAGATAGCTCACAGCAGCAAGGAAGCGGAGAAACCAGTTACCCCAACAGCCAGGATATGTTTGTCACCCTGGACCTGGAAACAGTAACCCCCGAACTGACCCAAGACCCTGAGGGCACACAGGGGACCTCTGGTGAGTGTACCTTTGTAAATATTACACATGGCTTAAAAACAAGCGTGTTTAATGATTAATGATTAATTTGCCCTGGCAATCGCGGCCAGTACAGCTACTGGAAAAGTCTGTTAACGTGTATGGGGATGGAGCGGAAATCCTCCAGGGACATCTCTAGAAAGCTCTCCTTCATGTAATCCCAAAGCCTTTGCAAAAGGTTTCTGGGGAGGGCTGCCTTATCCCGTCCGCCATGGTAGGACACTTTACCACGCCAGGCCAGTAGCACGTAGTCTGGAATCATTGCATAACAAAGCATGGCAGCGTATGGTCCCGGTGTTTGCTGGCATGCAGACAACATCCATTCCTTATCACTCTTTGTTATCCTCAGGAGAGTGATATCATTCACGGTCACCTGGTTAAAATGGGGCAATTTTATTAAGGGGACATTCAGAGGTGCCCCTTCCTGGTCTGCTGAACAGAAATATTCCCCGCTGTTAACCACGCGGTGGGGGGGAGGGTTGAAGTGACCATCCCAGAGAATTGGGTGTGAGGGGGAGGGGAGTTAGTTGGGTTTGTGCTGCATGTTAAACCTGAAATCGCAGCCCCTCCTTTTACATTGCAAACCCATTTTAAATGGCACGGGTGCTTGGTATGGGAAATGAGGGCAGAACTGTTTGAAACCATCCCCACATGTTAAGAAGGTTAAAAAAGCCCAAAGACTATATGTCTTACCATGGCTGCCTGCAAGCTGAAATCTGTGTCCTGGCACTGCGTGAGTGATCTCTCACACCAAACCAGGAGACTCTCAATATAAGAGGAAAAATGCGACCTTGTAACGAAAGCACATGTGCTGTGTGATGTTGTGAACAGCAAAATCTAACGTGAAAGAGTCTACCCATTGTTCTCTAAAATGTATCTTTTTTAACAACCTCTCCCTTCTCCACCAGCTGCAAATCTTACTCCTTCGCAGAGGCTAGTGAATATTCGAAGAAGGAAGCGAAGGACGCGTGACGAAATGTTTACTGAACTTCAGACTGCCTCCCACGCTGACAGAGCACAGCTGAATGCGTGGAGGCAGTCAATGACTGATTTTAAAAAAGCCCAATATGAGCGAGAGGAGAGGTGGCGTGCTGAATCGCGGGCTGAAGAGGAGAAGTTGCGTGCTGAAACGCGGGCTGAAGAGGAGAGGTGGCGTCAACTTGTAATCAGAAAGCAAGAGTCGATGCTCCGGCTGCTGGAGCATCAAAGTGATATGCTCCTGCGTATGGTTGAGCTGCAGGAAAGGCAGCAGGAGCAGAGACCGCCGCTACAGCCCCTCTGTAACCAGCAGCCATCCTCCCCAAGTCCCATTGCCTCCTCACCCAGACGCCCAAGAACACGGTGGGGGGGCCTTCGGCCACCCACTCACTCCACCCTAGATGATTTCCATAGCAATAAGTTTTAAAGTTTTAAATTGGAGTGTGTCCTTTTCCTTCCCTCCTCCCCCACCCATCCCGGGCTACCTTTCCAATTATCCCCCTAGTTGTGTGCTGAATTAATAAAGAATGCATGAATGTGAAGCAACAATGACTTTATTGCCTCTGCAAGTGGTGCTCGAAGGGGGGAGGGTAGTGGGGGAGGGTGGGGTGGTTGGTTTGCAGGGAAGTAGAGTTAACAGGGTGGTGGGGGAGGGGCAGAGGGTTCATCAAGGAGCAACAAACAGAAGTTTCACTCCGTAGCCTGGCCAGTCACAAAACTGGTTTTCAACGCTTCTCTGATGCGCACCGCGCCCTGCTGTGCTCCTCTAACCGCCCTGGTGTCTGGCTGCGCGTAATCAGCGGCCAGGCGATTTGCCTCAACCTCCCACCCCGCCATAAATGTCTCCCCCTTACTTTCACATATATTGTGGAGCGCACAGCAAGTAGCAATAACAATGGGGAGATTCTTTTCGTTAAGGTCTGAGCGAGTCAGTAAGCTGCGCCAGCGCGCTTTTAAACGGCCAAATGCACATTCCACCACCATTCGGCACTTGCTCAGCCTGTAGTTGAACAGGTCCTGACTGCTGTCCAGGCTGCCTGTGTATGGCTTCATGAGCCATGGCATTAAGGGGTAGGCTGGGTCCCCAAGGATCACGATAGGCATTTCAACATCCCCAACTGTTATTTTCTGGTCTGGGAAGAAAGTCCCTTCCTCCAGCTTTCGAAACAGAAGAGACTGCCTGAAGACGCGAGCATCATGTACTCTTCCCGGCCAGCCCACGTTGATGTCGGTGAAACGTCCCTTGTGATCCACCAGGGCTTGCAGCAGCATTGAAAAGTACCCCTTGCGGTTTATGTAGTCGGTGGCTTGGTGCGCCGGTGCCAAGATAGGGATATGGGTTCCGTCTATCGCCCCACCACAGTTTGGGAATCCCATTGCAGCAAAGCCATCCACTATGGTCTGCACGTTTCCCAGAGTCACTACCCTTGATATCACCAGGTCTCTCATTGCCCTGGCAACTTGGATCACAGCAGCCCCCACAGTAGATTTGCCCACTCCAAATTGATTCCCGACTGACCGGTAGCTGTCTGGCGTTGCAAGCTTCCACAGGGCTATCGCCACTCGCTTCTCCACTGTGAGGGCTGCTCTCATCCTGGTATTCTGGCGCTTCAGGGCAGGGGAAAGCAAGTCACAAAGTTCCATGAAAGTGCCCTTACGCATGCGAAAGTTTCGCAGCCACTGGGCATCGTCCCAGACCTGCAACACGATGCGGTCCCACCACTCTGTGCTTGTTTCCCGGGCCCAGAATCGGCGGTCCACGGCATGAACCTGCCCCAGTAACACCAAGATTTCCACATTGCTGGGGCCTGTGCCTTGTGAGAGGTCCATGTCAATTTCCTCATCACTATCGTCGCCGCGCTGCAATCGCCTCCTCCTCAGCTGGTCCTGGTTTGGCTTTGGCATGTCCAGGAGGCTCTGCATGTTTTCCAGGACAATGCGCGTGGTGTTCATAGTGCTCAGAATTGCCGCGGTGATCTGAGCGGGCTCCATGATCCCAGTGCTGGCTATGGCGTCTGGTCTGAAAAAAGGCGCGAAAGTAGTATCTGACGGACCAGGGGAAGAAGGGAGGGAGGGAGAGAGGGAGGGAGGGGCGAGTGACACCGCGTACAGGTACAGGGAATTAAAATCAAGAAAGGTGGCTTTGCATCAGGGAGAAACACAAACAACTGTCACACAGAATGCCCCCCCCCCAAAGATTGAACTCAAAAGCCTGGGTTTAGCAGGAGGGAGGGGGGAAGCAAATGAATGGAGAATAAATCTATTTTTTACATCTTAAGACGACGGCGCAGCATGACTGATAGCCCTTGGCATTTTCTGGGTGCTTGGCAGCAAATACTGGGCGCTTGGCAGTAAGCCTTCAGGTCTATTGCACGATCTGATGCCCACTGCAGTATGACAACGATGGATACCAGTCGTAATATACTATCTTCTGCCCAAAAGGCAAGGGGTTGCTGCTGTATAGCAATGTTGCCCCATCCTGCGAATAATACATCTGATAACCATCATCATCAAGGCAAGGGGGCTGGTGCAATGCAGCCCCACGGCTGCCAGCCCCATGTCTGCCAGCACCCAGATAGCCCTCGGCCTCTTCTGGGTGCTTAGCAGACAATATTGGGCACTTGGCAGAAAATAGCATACTACGACTGATAACCATCATTGTCTGCCCGGGTGCCCATGATCGACAGCCACTGCAGTACGATGACGACGGTTACCAGTTGTAATATACCATCTTCTACCAAAAGGCAAGGGGCTGGTGCAATGCAGCCCTACGGCTGCCAGCCCCACAGCTGCCAGCACCCAGATCGCCAATGAAGGCTACCAGTCATGCTGCACCGTCTACCGCCAAAAGGCAGTAAGCTGCTGCTGCTGTTTAGCAATGCAGTCCCACGTTTGCCGGCACCCGGAAGAGATATGGTGACGGTGAGCTGAGCTGAGCGGGCTCAATGCTTGGCGTGGTATGTTGTCTGCACAGGTAACCCAGGTAAAAAGGCGCGAATCTATTGTCTGCCGTTGCTGTGACGGCGGGGGAGGGGCCTGACGCAATGTACCCAGAACCCCTCGCGGCACTGCTTTGCATCATCCGGGCATTGCGATCTCAACCCATAATTCCAATGGGCGCCGGAGGCTCCGGGAACTGTGGGATAGGTACCATAGTGCAATGCGCCGGAAGTCGACGCTAGCCTCGGTACTGTGGACGCGGTCCGCCGACTTCATGCACTTAGAGCATTTTAGGTGGGGACACACACAATCGGCTGCATACAACCGGTTTCTATAAAACCGGCTTCTATAAATCCGACCTAATTCTGTAGTGTAGACATAGCCTTAGAGACTAACACATTTATTTGAGCATAAGCTTTCTTGGGCTACAGCCCACTTCATCGGATGCATAGAATGGAGCATATAGTAAGGAGATATATATATACACACATACAGAGAACATGAAAAAGTGGGAGTTGTCCTACCAACTCTAAGAGGCTAATTAATTAAGAGAAAAAAACTTGTTAGTGATAATCAAGATAGCCCATTACAGACAGTTTGACAAGAGGTGTGAGAATACTTAACATGGGGAAATAGATTCAATGTGTGTAATGGTTCAGCCATTCCCATTCTCTATTCAAGCCTAAATTGATGGTGTCTAATTTGCATATTAATTCAAATTCAGCAGTTTCTCGTTGGAGTCTGTTTTTGAAGCTTTTCTGTTGCGAAATTGCCATCTTTAAGTCTGTTACTGAGTGGCCAGAGAGGTTGAAGTGTTCTCCTACTGGTTTTTGAATGTTATGATTCCTGATGTCAGATTTGTATCCATTTATTCTTTTGCCTAGAGACTGTCCGGTTTGGCCAATGTACATGGCAGAGGGGCATTGCTGGCACATGATGGCATATATCACATTGGTAGATGTGCAGGTGAACGAGCCCCTGATGGCGTGGCTGATGTGATTACGTCCTATGATGATGTCACTTGAATAGATATGTGGACAGAGTTGGCATCGGGCTTTGTTGCAAGGATAGGTTCCTGGGATAGTGTTTTTGTTCTGTGGTGTGGGGTTGCTGGTGAGTATTTGCTTCAGGTTGGGGGGCTATCTGTAAGCGAGGACAGGTCTGTCTCCCAAGATCTGTGAGAGTAAAGGATCATCTTTCAGGATAGCTTGTAGATCTTCGATGATGCGCTGGAGAGGTTTTAGTTGGGGGCTGAAGGTGATGGCTAGTGCCATTCTGTTATTTTCTTTGTTGGGCCTGTCCTGTAGTAGGTGACTTCTGGGTACTCTTCTGGCTCTGTCAATCTGTTATTTTCACTTCAGCAGGTGGGTATTGTAGTTTTAAGAATGCTTGATAGAGATCTTGTAGGTGCTTGTCTCTGTCTGAGGGATTGAAGCAAATGCGGTGGTATCTTAGAGGCTGGCTGTAGACAATGGATCGTGTGGTGTGTCCTGGATGGACGCTGGAGGCATGTAGATAAGTATAGTGGTCAGTAGGTTTCCGGTGTAGGGAGGTATTTATGTGACCATCGCTTATTAGCACAGTGGTGTCCAGGAAATGGACCGCTTGTGTGGATTGGTCTAGGCAGAGGTTGATAGTGGGATGGAAATTGTTGAAATCATGGTGGAAAAGAAGCCCTTGAGGAATTCCACCATTCCACTAGTGAATTATGAATGTATAAAAGAAATACAATTTGTCTATAGTGTAATAGCATACAAGACTTCTCTCTATGCAAGGAACTACATCAACCCAATTTCATTAATAATGGAAATAAAGCTGTAGGCTTTGATGCGTTTGGTGACCATATGATGGTCCTCAGTACTTTGCATATTCATGCCAACATGTACAACACTCCTTCTGCATACTGTGCCTATTGTAGTCTGAGAATCCACATTGCCGATTACATCTGATACATTTGAAACACTTCACTACTTAGTATCTTTATTGCAGAGAAAGGTAAAATATATACAGTCTGCATAAGGGTGCATGTAGAAATGTATCTCCTGCAAACTTCCCAAAAGCTTTAACATTCTGGCTGGGTTTTTTAACATTGTTTCACTTAAAAGAAGAGAACATTCTATAACCTTATAAAATAGATGGACAACAAACTTCTCAGGTCTATCTGAGGACACAACTTTATATTAGTAAGGAGTTTGGATGACCCAGTAAACCAACCATCTTTAGCAGGGTTAAACCCAATGATTTTTTTTTTAAATCTATTTGAATCAGTGTTTGTGCCCAAAATTCAAAATACCCATTGTTCGTGAGCTTAAAATCATAGTAAAGTGCAGTTAGAGTGTTTTGCTTTTCTTATCCAACTTGGAGAATATGTATTTGGTGAATAGATTTAAACCCCACCATTATAGAGTACCTATAAAAGGTACTCATTTTATCCCAAGCCAGTCCCTATCCTCAACCCTATTCATCATTATATTACTCAAAACATCATCCTTGTTTTTTGTTTTTTTAAAGTAATCCCTCCTTAGTCCATGGGATATTTAAGGAAGGAGCCACTCCTTGGGAAAATGCTGACATCACTGGCAATGAATGATAAACACTATCAGTATCATTGGGGGTGGGAGGGTGTCTTCACCTACCACTCCCTGTCCCCACATGGACTTTTTTTATTCCTTACTATAAAAAAATCAACATAATTCTTGTGCTATAGCTCATTTTATGGACCTATTTAAATAAGCACACAGTAGATTTGTAAGGCTCAGAAAGGAGCTTTTAATTGTACCTTAAAGAAAAGATGGTATCTGTATTCTTCATCTCCTGCCTTGCCAAATGTCTATTACTGTACTCTTACTATTGACATCCAAATGTTTACTTAATTTTACATTAAAATTACCAATTTATTTTTTTTGTCCTGCTGTAGATTTACAATTAACATTCACTGTTGTTCAGAATGAAAACTAACTCCCTTGTGGCTGTCTGACAAAACAATATCCACAGGTTTGTTGCAGTCATATCGCAGAAAAAAAAAAAATTGCATTAGCAATGAAGATTTTTGAATGATATTTTTCTAGCGCAGTAACAGAAAAATGTATCACACTATCTTATGAGTTATTGGAATGTTTATTTACTTTTCACTTAAATCACACTCTTAATAGAAGAATATGATAAAAGGATGCAAGTTCTACAAAGTGACAGATGAATGACTTTTCATAAACTGGCATGTTTAGTTCAAAGTATGGGCAGTAGTCTTTGCAATTTGGGGGAAGAAAAAGTTAAACACAACTATGTACTTTATTTATAAAAGACAGGCTAAGCTGCATCTTAAAAATTAATCTGCTTATTCAGTATCTATTCCTAATCCTCTAACTATAGTTTTAGCTGCAGCCATACAGTAGCACAGAAGCTTACTACATGTAAGAATGAGTGGTGGGGAAATAAACACTTAGATTTTACTGATCAAAAAATGCAGAAAAATAAACATTGTTTTAAGTGATACATACAAAATGAGTCTCTAAATAAGATACTTTAGAATGATTTCCATTAGAAAATCTTTAGGTATTATTTAATGCACGTTAGTTCACACAAAGACTAGTGTTAAATGTTAACGTCTTTGGCCAAATTTTCAGATGTGGACACTGACTTCGGGTGCCCAAGGTGAGTCACAATGTCACACTGGGCTCACAAAATCAGTGGACACTTGAAATTTGTTGACCTGTTCTTTGAGCATATTGAGCTGATCCAGAAATCTTCAGGTATTTGACAAATTTCATAGAATATTTCATAGTATAGTTTCAGAATGCATTGAAAAAATATATTTTGTCACTTTATGTATAATTTTTATTTTAGTAGCTCTCAAGTTATACAGAAGTTAAACATTGTTCAAGCAAGTATCTTTTAAAAAGTAAGGAAGTTTTGCCTCTGTAAAATTAAGCTTCTTTTTACTATACTAATATGCAAATAAGGGCTGATCCAAAAGCCACTGAAGTCAATGGAAAGATTCACATTTACTTTGATGGATTGTGGAACAAGTCCATATAAAGTAAGCTTAATTAAAGGACCTCAAAGGACTTCACAAATATTAATGTCCTCACAACACCCATGTAAGGTAGGTGAATATACCCATTGTATAAATAGGCAAACTAAGTTTTGCTTTTAGCAAGAGTCACACAATGTATAATGCTGTGCTGACACTACGACATATACTATGGTGCGAGAAAACTTTCAAAGCAGTCCAGAGTCTGAGTTATTCCGCTTTAGCTCATATCCGTCTCTTATCACACACAGCACTGTACAGTGTGCGCCTCCTGCTCAAAGCAAAACTAACTCTATCCATTTGCAAAATTGGTATAATCACCTACTGTACATAGGTTTGTGACTACTGATTAATATTTGTGAAATGCTCCCACAAGAAACAGGAAAGATCCAGGCCCTCTGTCCTGTCTTTGTTAACTCCTTCAGAATATCAACTCCCCCTCACCCCCCCTTTTTTTTTTAAATACTGGAAGTAATAACTAACCCCTCTGTTTTAGAAACCACTCACCAGTGTCTAGATTAATTCCAACTCCAACATTTATTAAATGTATTTCTCCTCAAGGCCTAAGTTTTACTATGATGTCACATTCTTACATTTCTAAATGGAACATTTCAATACTGACAAGTCTTGACTTCCAAAAAATAGTTTAAGATTAAGATGCTTCTAACCTATTCTACATTAAAGAAAAAGCTTCCTATCTACTAAGGTTGCTTAAATGAACTAGTGCAGAGAATTGAAGTCTTTATTACAATGCACTTATTTTGCATCTGCACCTCTACCATTCAGACAATTCATTTAGACATTCTTAGGGGGATATGGTTATTTACTTAAAGAAATGTTGATGCAGTATTTATAGAATTCAGGAGGGGAAAATGATGGTTTGCCAGAATATTGCACTCACCAGCTTTCAGTCAAAAACTGGTATGGCAAGGAAGAGGAGGCAAAACCCCCAAAACCTTATATACAAATGCTTCTGGAGAGATCCTCAAAAAATGTATTGTAACAAAAGTATTGTCTTATTGGTTTCTCTAATGCCCTTTCAGTACTTCCTTTACACTACATGGAGACTACTTTTTTGCAATCTTTTGTTTTTCTTTTCAACTTCCTTTAGTATATCTTGCAGTTTCTTAGAAGTTTGCGTCAAGAATGCAAAGCTTTCCTTTAAATTGCTAGTCCCGTGCTCTCTGCATATGTTCTCAAGCCCATCAAACCACTGGAGGGTCTTCTCAAGTTCTGCCTGAACCATTTTCTGTTCTTCTAATTCTGCTAAAAGGGCCTGTCCAGCAGACACTTCGACCTTGTATTGTTTCTGTAGTTGATCAATTTCACCTTGAAGAGTTTGAAACTGTTCCTTACTGTAGGGGTACTGCTCGTGGACCTTGTCTTCAGGAAGTAAAACATTTTTAGGGATGTTTAACACCAACTGCAAAAGCATTTGTTCCATTTTGCTGAAGAGGTGATCAAAGCGCTCCTTCATGAAGAGAAGAAATTTCTCTGTGCTCTTACGGATTTGGAATGGACTGATCTTAGAGTCAGGAAAGCCTTCTAGTTTCTTCAGAATGACTCTTTCCACAACCAGCATCATTTCAAACAGGTAGTCTTGAAATGCAATGTAGACCCTAAGCATACATGTCTGAGGGGTAAAACCAAAGAACTGGGCTTCATATGCCATAGGATTCACTGACATCTTGGCTAAAAGAAGTCAACCATAGACAATGTGGAAATCTGTAAAGGAAAAAAGGAACATAAGTACAAATCTGTATTTTGGAAAGGGTGAGTTGTATTAGCAGTCTATTACAGCATTAACCTCACTTATGAAGAGCAGAGTTCAAGTTTGAATTTAGGGGAATTTAAAGAATTTGGTTCTTAATCTAGTCCTTTCTCTGCCCAGCAGGACATAATTTGCCAGTCTTTGACTCAGAGGAAACTACATCCTATTCTATTACCAGTGCTAACCATGACTAGAACCTTACATTAAAATCTAAATTCTATTGTTATTAGGCCCAAGGAGGGATTCTGTAGAATGTAAATAGAACCTTCTTTTGTAGTGTTTGAATGCACAAGTGATGCATTGTGTCAACAGTTGTAGACCTCTCTGAACATATTACATTGTGTTATAGATCAGTGGTTTCCAAACTTTTTTGATTGCGCAACCCTATCAGTAAAAATTTTTTGAGCACGCACCTCCTGCCGCACCGGCTCTACCATTTTTGCCAAAGCCAAAAAAAAAAAAAAAAAAAAAAAACCACTCAGACTCCGGAAGCAAAAAACAAACAAACAAAGAAAAAACCCGCTCCTCCTGCTGCGCACCCCCAATGATCCTCTTGCGCACCCCACTTTGGAGACCACTGTTATAGATAAATATGTCAATATCGTAACTGGTTGGAAAAGCCCTGCAGACATAATTATCAATACACTGTCACACTGTGTATGAAAGCAGTTTCCCTGTCACACTGGAGGTGAAGGCTCTGTGCTGCAGGTATTCCAACAGAAGTCTTCTCCGGCATTTGTGTTGACAGGGTAGGACCAAGACCCCGATTAGTCCATTATAATAGGATGAGCTCCCCCTTTAAGCAGTTTACCAGCCTCTATCCCACTAACAGTCACAGACCCCTACTGTGTACAAGCCTTTTCAAATCAGACCAAGGACCGGACCGGCACCTTGGGAAGGTTTTTAAGTGACTGACATTGGTCATAATTAAGGGGGAGGGGAGATCCCCCGGGATAATTAAGCCACAGCATTAGGCTCTGAGAAAATTCAGCACAGGGTGAGAGCAGACAACAGCAGGCAGTTCTCACTGGGAGCTTTTCCTCAGCAGATCTCAAAGCGCTTTACAAAGCAGGTCAGGCTCTTTAGCCCCATTGGACAGATGGGGAAACTGAGGCACGGGGAAGGGCAATGACTTGCCCTAGATCCCCCAGCAGGCACAGCGCCAACCCTCACCCTGGTGCTCTATCCCCAGGGCCCTACCACTCCCCGGGCCCAATGGGTGGGGGCTGCTTGGGCCCTCAGGCCCTGGCTCCCTCTTGGCTCGGTAGGAACCGTCGCCTGGGCCCAGGCTCCCGCGGCCTTTGGGATTGGGGCGCCACCTTGCCCGGCTCCCAAGTGAGAGGGGGCCGCTGGCGTAGGGAAGCCTCCCCGCCCACTCCCTTTGGTCTCTCACCGGGCGGACGGCAGCTCTCACTCGAGCTAGCCTGGACCCCAGCCGCCGCTTCCCGCCTCATTCGAACGCCCGCCCCCGGGAGGAGCGCCACCACTCAGCGCCTCCCGCGCGCTCAGCGCCCACCTCCCAGACCAATCGGAGCGCCGGGGTGGGGGGGGGTGGGGAGAAAATACCCCGCCCAATCACAAAGCACGTCTGACTGGGGACGTCGGAGAGTCCGGGAAGAAAGGCTTTCCCCCCCTTCAAACCTCTGAGATAAAAGAAAGCGAAGGATTGGCTGGCTTTGGATGCCGGAGGCAGCGCTGATTGGTTGTGTAGCGTGCGGAGGGGGGGAGGGGGAAATGAGGCGAGCCGTCGCGCAGGCGGAAGCGGAAGCGGAGCCTTAAAATGGCGTACCAGACCTTCCGGCAGGAGTACCTGCAGGTGCCGCCCGTTACCCGGGCCTACACCACCGCCTGCGTCCTCACCACCGCCGCCGTGGTGAGCCAGGAGGGTGTGGGGCAGCGGGGTGGGCCTGAGGGCAGGGCCGGCGGCCTCGTTCTCGTCCCTTCGCTGTGTATGGGCTGGAGCGCCGCCCTGGGGGGGAGGGATGAGGCTGCGTCCTGGTTCGCCCCCGCTTGTGAGGCGTGGCCGCGCGGAGACCGGGCCAGGCTCGGTTCCGGTTAGGTCTCCGAGTCCAGCCTCACTCTCCCCAAACCCCCCCCCCTCTCCGCGTTTCTGCTGGTTCTGAATCCGGGCGGCTGGGTTCGGTCCAGTGCAGAGACGCCGAACGGCCCTGCAGCCTGGGGGTTAAGTTCCCTGCTGGATTGGGCCCTGGTGGTTCTGTCTCTCCCTTACCCTGTAGGGCTGTGGTGCTCCACTTTCCTAGACTATTGTACCCCTTTCCGTACTCTGATTTGTCTTGTGGACCGCCAAGTTTCTCCTCACTTTAAAAACTACTTGCTTACAAAATCAGACATAAAAATACAAAAATGTCACTACACTACCACAGAAAAATTGCTGACTTTCTCGTGTTGTCTTTATGAAATGTACTTTGTACTACTGCTCTAGTGCTTTTTATGTAGTTGTAAAACTAGGCAAATATCTAGATGAGTTGATGCACCCCCTGGAAGACCTCTGCATACCCCCAGGGGTACACATACCCCTAGTTGAGAACCATTTCTGTAGGACCCTCTTGGAGGTGTATACACAGCCTGTGCTGAAGGCACAAACAAAATCCAAACCCACCAGCACTTGAAATGGGTGAGAGGAGCAAGACATTTAACAGTTGCACCACAGATAAGGACAGGGCCTCAAAAGGAATCAGGTACCCACATGAGATGGTGTGTGTGTTTGTGGTTTTTTTTGGGGGGGAGAGGGGAGAATTAGTTCTCCAAGACTCATTTTCTGGTAGTTATATTACAGAGCCGCTGTACCCTGAGATGTAGGGTGTTTCACCGTTGTGCCTCTGCAGAATCATTAAGCACCCAGCCCAATGGTGTCCCATTCCTTGCCGGCCTTTTGCTAGAGTTATAAAATTTCTTATTAATGAGGCCGCTAGAGAAGTGTGGAAAACCCTTTCATAAAATGGTTATTATAGTAATGTAGCTACTAAAGTGATGGCCAAGCAAATATATGGAAAATTGGTTGCTGGTTGCTAGTGTTTCCCACGTTCAAGTGACTGGACACAAGGAATCTAAAAACATGCTTATTTAAGATGAATGTGTCAGTTTAAAAAATATAATGTAATATAATATCACTTTTTGAAGCTATGTGAGCCTTTGGGGTACATAAAAGTAGATAAATTCATGGAGGATAGGTCCATCAATGGCTATTAGCCAAGATGGCAGGGATGTTGTCCCTAGCCTCTGTTTGCCAGAAGCTGGGAATGGGCGACGGGATGGATCACTTGATGATGACTTGTTTGTTCATTCCCTCTGGGGCACCTGGCATTGGCCACTGTTGGAAGACAGGAGACTGGGCTAGATGGATCCTTGGTCTGGCCCAGTGTGGCCGTTCTTATGTTCTAGACACATATGCATAATGTGCAACATAAACATACCATTATTGGCACCATATATATACGTTGCATGTAGTCTTTGAAGAAGTATTTGTGTCCTGGGAACTCTGTGAAACCTCTTTTATTTTGAAAGGAATGTAGAGAAGGAAAAACTTTGCCAAGAAATTCTTCTGAAAACTCAGTGTTTTTGGGTGAAACTAGGGTGAGCTTCCAGTAGTTATTTCTCAGATTAAAGGGAGGATATGCTTTTATGTGGTGGAAAAAATATAAGATGATGACATTCCTTAAAGCAGAAAGATCATTAGTTTTTGCCTTATATAATGAATAATGATATAGTCATAGTAGTGGTCAGAAGCCCGTCAAGACTATTCTGTTTCATAGCTCTATAGAGCCCTGCATGTGAAATGAAACTTTTACAGATGTAAAATGAGCCAAATCCAGATCTCTGGACCAAAGCCTTACTGTCTTTTGTGCTTTACAAATATAAAATGGAAGCCACTAAACCAAATACACCTCTACCTCGATATAACGCTGTCCTTGGGAGCCAAAAAATCTTACTGCGTTATAGGTGAAACCGCGTTATATCGAACTTGCTTTGATCCGTCGGAGTGCACAGCCCCCCCCGCCCCCCGGAGCACTGCTTTACTGCGTTATATCCAAATTCGTAGTATATCAGGTCGCGTTATATCGGGGTAGATGTTTAGCTTGAAATCTAAACAGGACTAAGTTGTGATAAGTAGGCACAGGACAAAATGGGGGAGGCAGAGGAGGAGGGCAAGCATGACTGTAAAAGGAACATAAGGTTGAATATGTTGGCTGAATTTAGGCTTTGCACATAATTTTTAAAATAAGAGAACATGAAATATTAATGTACCACTGACAGGTTATTTGTGTCTCTACAGTAAGTGAAGTGGACTTTAATGGATTGATCCTGTCACATATTTTCTCTTGTATTTCAGCAATTAGAACTAATCACACCATTTCAACTGTATTTTAACCCCGAATTAATATTTAAACACTTTCAAGTAAGTATTTTTTCTGAATGTTAAATGTTGTCATCCTTGTAAGAAAATTATTAAACTTGCAACACTTGTTTTCACAACTGCACATTGAGAATATTGGAATATCTTTTTTTCCCTGGAAGGTTTCTAATAACATTCAAGTGAAGGTAAGTAGGGGTAAAAACTCATTGCTTTGATAGGTCACATTGTTCAAACAGTAGCTAAGAAACTGTATTTGCTTGCACACACATTTGTGGAGCTATCTTTTACTCCTGAGGGCATTCTGCACCAAAAAAATTAAAATTCTGTGCACAATATTTTAAAATTCTGCAAATTTTATTTGTCAAATAAATATGGAGGCTCCAGCATGGCACTGGGGAGCACAGGCCACTGGGCTGCACAGAGGTGGGAGATGGCTGTGCAGCTCCCCGCCGGGACATGGGCTCAGCGGTGAGGCTGCACCCAACCCTGACACAGCACAAGGACCCGACCTGCCCCCAGAAACACCCCAGGGCCCTGCCCCTCTGTGTAGGCAGGCAGGCTCAGCAAGGCAGGATCCAAGTGTGGGGGGATCCAGGTGTGGGTTGAGAGGGTTCTGTGTGGGGCAATCTGGGTGCAGGCAGCTCAGTAGGAGATCTGGGTGTGGAGGGGACCTGGATGCACAGGGGCCTGTTGGGGGACTCTGCAGGGGGTCCAGATGAAGGTGGTTGGGGCTCAGCAGTGGGGGGTCTGGGAGTGGGGGGGATAGAGCTCGGCAGGGTGTCTAGGTGTGGGGGGGTTCAGATGCTGGGGGAGTGGGGATCAGTGGGGTGGGGATTCTGGTGTAGGCGGTGGGGATGGGATCCTGGTGCGTGTGGTTCATCTCGGTGGTCCAAATGCAGTGGGAATGGGGCTCATCGGGAGGGGGTGTGAGGCTTGGTGGGAGGGTCTGGGTATGAGTGGGTCTGGATGCACCAGGGTTGGGTAGATGGGGGAGCAGCTCCCTGTACAGGAATCCCTCCCCCTGCAGCTGAGGAGCAATGGATTGAGGAACTGTGTGTGTGGGGAGTTTGCAGAGCTTCCTACAGCCAGGGGAGAAATCTGGGGGTGGGTCTGACCCGACCCCAGAAGCCGTGCCGGGGAAGAGGAAGTCCCAACCTCCCCAGCCCAGCCGGGACTAGCAGCTGAGCCCGGCACAGGGTAGGAGCCACCAGCCAGGTCTTCCTCAGTCCCGCCCCCTGCCCCACAGTGATTTACCTTTCTGCTGGCTGCCCTGGGCACTTGAAAAATACTGTTGGGGAGGGTCACATGACCGCTCTTGTGGCTTCCCTTTGCTTCCCCGTCAGAAAGTCATTTTTCTGCAGAGAAGCAAAGAAATCTGCCGGGGACATCAATTCTGCGCATGTGCGGTGGCACAGAATTCCCCCAGGAGTAATCTTTCTTTTTACATGTTTTCAGTCTAACTTGCAGAGTAATTTCCTTCCATTTTGCAATGTGTATGTTTTGTGTGATGGTGCTCTTCTGTCTTATTTTGGGGACATAATTTCAGATGCAGTAGTCTAGGTAATATTGTCGTATTACTCAGAATGCTCATACTAAAGCAGTGTTAAAAGTCAAATAAACTTGATAAAACTTTGGGCAGTCTTCGCATGGATTAAAAGTTAGTTAGTCAGGTGCTTAGCCACTCTTTCTGCCTGCCAGCTCTTCTCAAGTGACCAGGCATCCGAAGGAGCAACACCTACTATCAAACTAAAGATTCTTCTGAAAGATTGTTTCAAGGGGCCAAGATGTGTCTGACTGATTCAGCTCAACTGTTAACACAATAACAAAGCCAAAAAATTGCTTACAATGAAAGCTTGTTGGTTCTGAAATACAGCTGAATTGTTAAACTGACAAGATGTCCTTACTCCTACTTCATGCAGAATTATGTTTCTAAGTAATCATACTGACCTCTGACAGAATTCAAAAAAATTAATCTGACCACACATTTTACTTACGGTAGTGAAACATTGCTTTAGCTTTCCTAAAGATGAACTAATCTTGCTTCAATCCAAGTCTATATTTCATTGTGGAGAGGAATTTTGATATGATGCATCACTCACCTAGCCTGCAAACCCAGTAATTGTCATACAAAATTTAGGGTTTCAATTTTCTTCTCTGCAAAAAATTAAAAGGAAGTGCTGTCATGAAGTCTTATAAGACCAAGACTTTGCTATTTTTACAAAATATGTTACCTTATATTTACTAATATACTATTAAGTATTGCATATAATTAAAACTAAACTGCCAAGATGAGCAAAATATATTTTTGTTTTTAAATATGCCTTTGTTTACTTGGAAAATTTGAGTATAGCAATGTATTCCCAAGTCTTTAATGCAGAGTAGTACGGTTTACTGAATTTTAGTCTCTCAGACTATTGAAAAAGATCATTAAATTGGCTTATTACAATGTTCAAAAACCATTTTCATAAAGTTCTTTTAGCTTGTGTGGATCAAACAGAAACTTCTTTCTGTATTCTCTATGTAGAGAATTTAAATACTTGAGATGGGTACCATTTATATTTAAGTTGTCTTATCTGTTTTCCTCTTATTCTGACAGGTATGGCGGTTGATTACAAACTACTTATTCTTTGGGCCAGTTGGATTTAATTTTTTATTTAATATGATTTTTTTGTATCCTTTATAAAAAGTGTATCTCACCTCTTTGGAATGCAAAACTGTGTGTCTGTGTTACTGTACAAGGCTCCAGTTCTGCACCACATTGTGACCTCAGTCGGAGTTCTGTGCCACTGACTTCAGTGGAGCCAGGATTTCATCCTAAATACCTAATTTAGTAATTCTTTTTCAGTGAGCTTTCATTGTTTCGATCTTGATTTGGAATGCACACTACTAGGAGTGAGAATTCATTCTGTAGTACCAGACTTTTCTGCTAAATAGCCAGTAAGACTGCTAATTGGGCAGGTATTTTTTCTGTGGTGTGAATACTTGTCCACTAACTCAGAACTGGACTGAGACCATCAAATTTACTTCATGCAGTTTCAATACTTGCTTGATAATCTACTATAAAAATCCTTCGATTGTGAAGGATGTTTGGGAATTCTGTATATAAAACCTATGTGAAGGTATGTAAAAAGCTGTTTTTTTTCTTAATCTTTCTGCTGAATGTGATTAATATCACACTTTCCTGACCTACACCTTCAGATATCGTTACTGCCGAATGCTTGAGGAGGGGTCTTTCCGAGGTCGGACGGCAGACTTTGTATTTATGTTCCTTTTTGGTGGACTTTTAATGACTGTATCCTTTTTTACTGTTTTAATACAGCTACCATTAACACGGAGAACACAAACTGTGTGCTTTGAAAGTCAATGAATAGAGAAATACTTTTTTTGTATAATGAGGTCTGAATGACTCTATTTTAAGTGGGCTTCAAAACTTTCCAGATCTTGTGGTTACTATTAAATGTGGAATTGATCTTTTGAACTTAAATATTTGAGTTAAGGCTATAAAGATGAGATCCTAGATTGAAAGATGCTATTTAACTGTACAAGTATTATCATGAAGATTGAAGGAAATGTTATTGTCCAGGTGAATTTACACCCCCCCCACACACACAATATAGATGCTGTGTGTAAAATAGCTTCTGTAATAATAAACCCCTCATAGTGTATTTGCAGCGTGGAGTATTTAAGGGGGATTAAACTATAGGTGTCTTGTTTGACTGAGGAAATAATTAAGTTTGTTTGGAAAACCATAGACTCAAAGGTCAGGTGTGTCTATTTTTGTTGATGCCATGATTGGCCTCCAAAACGATTTTTTTTTCCTGCAGCCTATAGGTTCCCGTCTCCCGCATATTCATATTTCAGTTTTCTACAAGTTGGTCATGTGCACTGATATTTTCTTTAACTGTTTGTGTCAGCTTTTTGGCTTGTTTGTGAACTTGGTTTTCCTGGGTCAGGCCTTTACAATAATGCTCGTGTATGTGTGGAGCCGCAGGAATCCCTACGTCCGTATGAACTTTTTTGGTCTTCTCATCTTCCAGGCCCCATTTCTGCCCTGGGTACTCATGGGCTTTTCATTGCTATTGGGGAACTCCATCATTGTGGATCTTTTGGGTAAGAAGCTATGAAAAATGAAATCCTTAGACTTTTTGGCCACTCCATCATAAACTACTGGTAGGTAAAGTCTCTTCTCCCCCTACTTAGTACCTCTTCCTGCAAAGAGAAAGAGGTTATCAAGCCATGTTGGCTATTTATGCTTTGATGCACTACTAGAGAGGTAAGTAGATATCCATAAACTTCCAATGACAGGGTTGATTATGGTTTCAGGATTAGCCTGGATGGTTTAGGTGATGGATCTCTTAATCTTTTCTCTCTCATGAACAGTTCCCCCTTTGTGGTGCTTCCTCTGAGAGTCACTTCTTCTAATCAGGTGTGCGTATTGGAAATCTTTAGTTTCCACACACATCAATAATCCTTTGTACTGGCCCCACTGGTATTTCAAAAGAAAGTGCTGTGACTGCCAGGACAAGGATTTTCGGAATTATCTCAGATCCAGAAGCGCTCACTGCACACAGCTGAGCAGAAATCGGGCCACCCTTCTAGAGAAGAAACTGGGTTGGGGAAGTCTTCAGAGCTGGAGCGATGGTCTGGGATTGGCTTATTGCATGAGTGATTGTATCAGATCGAATACTCTTCCTGGGATCTGAGAGGTTTTACTGCATAACCCTGTTCCAAAGGCTACCTCTACCTGTCTTGCTCAGTTTATCTTGGTACACATCTGACAAATATTTGTAACTTTGGTATTTCTGATATTTCAACTTTTTTTAAAAAAGACTTGTTTTCCAAAGTGTTTTGAACAACTTATTGTCTGATACATTCTATATTTCTTTTGGAAGAGGAAACAGTCCTCCACATTAAAGACTTCTGAAAAAGTTTTTCGTTCTGAAATGGGACCTTAGCTGAATAGTGAGTTTTATACTCTGAGGGATTAAGGTGACAAACCTTTAACTAAAGGAGTCAGTTCATTCAATTGGTAGTGTCTATTAATCTCTTTCATATAGGGAAAAAAATTAAAAGCAGCAAGGAGGCCACATGGTTATATTTTGTTGTGACCTAATTGTTTACATGCTCTGATGTACAGAGTACTGTGTTCTACCAGTTTTCATTGTTCTTGTACATGGTGGCATACTCTGTGTTGTAACGTCTCCAAGTAGTGCAGTGTTTTGCTTCTCCATTACTTGGAGAGAGCCAGATATCCATGGCTAACTATGGACATGAGACTTAATTGTGTATGGCAGCTTGCATTCTGACCTTTTTGTCAGTACAAATGAAACCATACCACCAAAGTGTTTAGACAGTTGTGACAGACTTTTCCTTGTATTTATATGACTCACTATGCTATAGATCTCTTCTAGTATGGCATTTAATTCTAGTATTTTATATTGCGGTGAGTATGTACCATGCTACTTCAGTTCCTTTTAACATCATGCTATTTACACAGGGTATCAAACACAACTTGTCTTTTTTTTATTTTATGAAAAATCTAGTGAAACATTTTAAAGGTGGTATAATGGCAATATTGAAAGTCACCAGTTCAACTTCAGCTTTCTTTTTTATTGATTCTAGGGATCGCAGTTGGACACATATATTTTTTCCTAGAGGATATCTTTCCTAATCAGCCTGGTGGTGGACGGCTTCTGAAAACACCATCTATTTTGTAAGTGTTACCTTCTAATTTGGAGCACATGGACAAATGTGTTTGTACACAATGTTTTTTTTAAACTAATTCAAATACAAGTAAATTTGGAAATTTGAGATAAATGGCACTGAGTTCATCATACTGTTCCATTTGCTGTAGTTGTCACATGGGTGTTACAGTTGCCAGAGGGGGAGAGGATCCAAGAGACACTCTTAAGACATGGTCTAACTTCTGAAAAGGTCCAAGAACTCCTATGCTAACTAAAATCCGTAATACAGTTTGCCTGTTGGTGGCACCAAATATATCTGAATCTGTTAAAAGAAACCCGTTTTAAGACAAAGTGTCAGTATGAGTTCAGAGTGCAAAATACACAAAATGAGTGAGAAGCTTAATGTGGCTAATATCTTACACTTGGGTAGCTACTCCCTTCCCTCCCCACCATCCAAAAGGATCATAAAACACATGATAGACTATGTGCTGTTCACACAGTGCCATTCATATTCTTTCATCTCTTGGGCAGAGAATAGTAACCAACTGGAACACTGCACACTAGAATGGATATGGGGAACTTTCCTGAAGGACGGGGTAAACCTCTTGAAAATTCTCTGTGTAGAGCAGACAAGACCTCATTTTTTAAGACCGCAAACTGTCTGGCATTCTTGCCTTCAGAATGATGTATTGCTGAGTTGATCCTGTCTAGATCTGATTTCTAAACCTGATATTTTAAACAAGTAAGGCCTTGTGTACACGGGAAAATTGACTGGCATAGCTGTTGAGAATAAGTCTCCCATGTGGACACTCTTCTGGAATAAAAGTGATTTTTATTCTGGACTAATTACTTTGCTTTGATAGATGAGTAATTATTTTGGAATAAAATCACTCATTCCAGAATAGAGTGCTCACACGAAGGAGTTATTGCAGGATAACTAAATTATACTGGAATAGCTGTAATGGAATAGTTATTCTGCAATAGCTATAATGGAATAGTTATTCTGCAATAGATATGGTCAGTTCCCCCCGTATAGATGCATGTCCTCATGAGAAGCACTTCCACTGACATAAGAGGGGCAGTATGGAGGGCTGAGAGCCCGGGCTCTCAGCTCCACATGCAGCTTCCCGCCGGGAGCCCAGCTCCCCCTCCCTACCCCTTGGGCTCTTGGCTCCCCACCGCCAGGCGCCTGGGTGCCCCCCTCAGCCCCTCAGGCTCCCAGCAGGGAGTTCTGTGTCCCGGCGGGGGAGCCAGGAGCCTCAGGGCAGCCAGCGGGGGCCGAGAAATTGACAAGAATGACAGCCAACAGCCGATGATAGTAATGCAGTGTCTACCGGGACACTGCATCACCCTAACTGCACCGACATAAGCCCTTCACCTCTCCTGGAGGTGGAGTTATGTCAGTGTAGTCGGGTACTTACATAGGTGGGAGCAAGGCTGTAGCGTGTACACTGACATAATTAGGTTGACATAAACTGCCTTGCGGCGACCTAACTCTGTAATGTAGACCAAGCCTTAGACTCATTAGTCAGAAAATTTTACATTTTCTCTTTATAGGATTCTTGCCAAAAGGTGATAATATGGCTCAGTGACTAGAATTGCCGTGGCTGAACTGTGCTATTAACTAGGTTACAAAACTATATTTATAGAGGCTGCTAGTGAAAGGATACTGAAGGTTTTTGAGGTAAATCAAGGACTTGACTAATTATTCCAGCCTCATTGGTGGTCTTTAAAATACTTCACCCAATATCTTGGTCCCACCTAGTCTGTAGCATGTTCCTGTAAATTGTTTTAAGTTGGGTCATGTCTCCACCGGCTAAGAAAACTTTTAATGTTGTTCTTTTAAGTATGTTTAGATATATTTTGCTAGAGATGTGCTAATGTGGCTTCTGTAGCTGCTGTAGACAAGGCTACCGATTCAACTTCACTGACCCTGTTGTCAGGAGTAAGGTATATTTGAACTTGAGTCTTATATGATCTTCTTATTTAAACTTTTAATTTTGAAGGGCTTGCATCATAGGATCTGCCCTATATGAGCTGACTGGATCTCAACTAGAGGACAAATGTGACTTGGATTTAAATGACTGACACTATTGCATACTGTATCTTGTAGTGAGAATGTTACATTGACTGCTTGCCTCAAGTTGAACTGTGTATTTACATATAACTTCTGCTTTTCAGGAAAGCAATGTTTGATACACCAGAAGATGATCCCAATTACAATCCGCTGCCCGAAGAGCGACCAGGAGGATTTGCATGGGGTGAAGGTCAGCGCCTCGGAGGCTAATAAATGGCTGTGCCAATACCCAGACATAACTGGAAGGAACTAAACTGAAGTACCATATTGGGAATTCTCTTTCTCCTTGTTGCAGAAAGGACATTTTACAGCTTTATGGTTCTGAATACAAGAAGCACTTTATGATATGGCAGTCTAACTAATCCAAGACATTTCCAGGAGACTACCAGTGTCTTTCTACACTAGGGGTTTTGTTGTATTGGTACTGAAAGCATAATCTAGTGGAGCCAAAAAAAACCCCAACCCAACTGGAAACCATTTCCTGTTAACTTCAGTTAACAAGACCATGCGTACTCATTTAAAAATGTTTCTAAGGCATTTTTTCCAAGTTATTTGATACAGGAAACTGTGTATGGGAAACTTTGAGGGACAAAATAAAACTTTGGCTTTAACTTTTTTCTCATTGGATAAAAAGGAGACGTGTGAGATCTTTTAAAGTGATTCCCTATTCTTGTTGTCGAAGGCTGGTATGAAGCAAAATACAATAAATTTCCAAGCCTGTTTTCTTTTGAGTCAGACAGGATTTTAATTTTGAATGGTGCAAATTTTACCTTGCTAATTCTATGAAAGTAGACTGCTATAGTTCCAGTACGAGCCCTATTATGAACCTAGCTTGCAGGCTGAGAATACATCTTGATCCAGATTATTTTGAACTACATATATGCAAATGGCCAGGAATGAATCTCACTGACATGCCTATACATGCAGTAGAAAATGCAAATATGCATGTATAGTTCTGAAAAATCTAGCTCTTTTTTTTCCAAAGTGGTCAGCAAATTATTCAGAATGCTGTGAAAGATTTTCCCATATAATTTAGACTAGTAGCTCTTAGACTGGGATACTCATAGCTCTGAGATAGCGAGTGAATAAAATAAAATGTCTTGTGACTGCTTGTTACCTTCTTGCATAATCTGTTGATTTGAGGGAAATGGTAGAAAAGAAGACAAGGCTAGAGAAAGTTTAACAGATGCTTGCTGCAAACATGAAAGCTCCCTGATGTGGTATTTTGGTGTTAATAAAAGGTTCCAGTGACAGCCCTGGAGACGTGGCAAAAATCCTAGGTTTCCTCACCAACATGCCTCAGCCACGCCCTGTAGAGAAGAGGGTTGTTAATGTTGTGTGCTAAATTCAGTCCCTGAACTCTGCAGAGACTGCTAACGAGAGGGCTGTGAGTGATATGGACATCTAGCCAACAAGAACTGGAGTGACATCAACTCATTTCACATAGGCCACTGAACAGCTATTACAGAATGGACCAGCTAACCTGGATTGGATTTGAACTAGTGACTTGTCTGAGAGGTTTTGTATCCCACTTTTGATCACTGAAGGTATCCATCCATCGTAATCATGAATTTCAAAAATTGAGTGGGATGTGTGTACTCTGATGTTTTGGTGGGGGCTGATGGTGAGTTGTACGCCTCAAATGTCTCAGCCGAGTGGTTTTCCGTAGTCTTCCGTCTGCCAGTAAAGCTTCATCTCAGTATAACAGGAAGCTAGTACAGATGGCAGCGTATCACTAAAAATAAGAGTTTGAGACTTACAGAAATCTCTTGGTCTAGAAAATGGCTTGGCCTGTGTTTTAAATCCTACTTTTATCCTTTTGAGAGGTAAGAACACATTGGGGTCTAACTTTGTGGGGGGGGGGGGTTCCAATTTTTTTTATAGAGACTCTTGTTAATCTGCAGGTGGACTGTTAGCAGGCAGGGGTTGGTGCTAAAGGACAATTCCATAGCTAGGACCAAAATCTATCTGTAAAAGGGAGGTCTGTTTCTCACTGCTGTAACAAGAAGCGTATGCATATATTCATAAGGATCAAGACCCAGGCTCATCTACTGAAACTACTTGCTACTTTTTGCAGTATATTTATTGTTAATTTGTACTCAAAGTCAAGTTTTAAAGAGCATATTAATAGAAGTGTGGTGCTAGAGGCATCCTCAAAAAATAAGATGAGGGAATGACGTATAGGCTATCCTGAAATACCTCATGATGTAGTTGTCTTCAGATGCTGTCTAGTCTTTATGCCTTGCATCTTCCCATATTTTAATACTTTCAGAAACTTGTACTGTTTGCAATTGAAGCCACTTATGTCGCTGGGGAGCAACACCAGTTCCTTAATCTCCAGACCATAGAATTTTATGCAGCTGACGTTGTTTCAGGGCAGTGAGTTCTATCTCCTGTCTCCCAGACCCCTGCCTTCACTTAACATAAAGGGGAGGCAGGCTTGTCAGGCGAAGTACCAGCAAGCTGCAGTCCAGGTTAGTGGCTGACGGGGCTACTGCTCCATTAAAGAAGATGTTGAAGTAAATCTGCTTGGGATATTGAGAGGTGCCTATCATAAAGAAATAGGAAGTATAGGAGGAGACTGCTTGCCTGAGTTATGCAGCTAGAGAGACAGCTGCTGGCTTGTTATAGTATAAAATGGCTTTTCATGGCCTGTTGTTTCCTAGCTCTGTTTACTTGTTGCGCTCTTTTCTGGCATTTCTTTTACATTTCTTTAAGCTTTTTTACACCCATGTGAGGGAAGACATAGATTATATGCTGCTCTCCTTCCCAGAATTTGTCCTGGATGGCCGGGGGATTGGGGGGTAAGGAAGCTATGCCCCATCCCACTCTACACTACAAGGCTCCTGGTCCTGGTTTCTTCCAGACACTATTATTCTGGGACCATCTGTTTCTTCCAGCATCTGCCTCTGCTGTTCCCTAGGCCTTTGACTGCTCTGGGACTCCTGGAACAGGGTAGCCTGGCTTCCCAGACTTCCCTCTCTGACCTCAAATGGTCAGTATTCCCCATTGTAGTCCTATAATAACTCAGTGTTGAACTTAAAATAGGAAGAAGCCACCTTTTTTGTGTCTGTCTTAGGTACTTATATGGCTTTAAACGACTGTTATTCTTTTAAATTTCACCAAAAGCTGAACTACCTCTACCACTTCCATAAGTTATAGCCACTAATAATAGTGTTGAGAAATTGTAAACAACAGTTTGACAGGACATACAGCCACTTTAAGTGGCAGTAAAATTTTATGGAGGTGGAATGCAGTTATCCAAATATGTAATAACCTTATTCTTGTGGAAAAATGCCAAACAGTCTTTAATGACTATAAGTGAACACTGCTTCCCCAAACACCATCCTGTACTATTGGTGAGAGTGCTGTGTGTCAAATTGCCAACAGCACTTTCTACGGCATTCTTCTTTCCTTGGAGATCATTCAAGGAGGGTAGGTGGCTAGGTGATGGGACAGACTCCATGTTCATAAGACATTTTGTAGGCCAGCTAAGTGCTTAACAAATGTGTGAAGAATTTTGGTCATAGTCTAAAAACAAAGCTGCTCATCCTCTGAACCGCTTGTCAAAGTTTAAATGAAGAACAGTATTGTACTTCATAAATTGCATGCATAAAATATTTAACAGTAGCAAGAACCACTGAAGAAAACACTTGCTTAGCCAAATTAGATTCCCAATACGTGGCAGTGATTTTTCCACATCAGAGCCTTTGTATTATACTTTAGTTTGGAAAGCTGTCTCTCGAACTCTCTTAAGCTTCATCTCTTTGAAACCTCAGGCACTCACACTTTATTGAAGTAAATATTCGTTACACAAATGGTGTAGGAGATGGTGTCGTGGCTACTGATAAGGAACCAGCCATAGTTATTTTCAGGTGTTTCATTTGTGATTCTAAAATGGTAGCTTTGGTTG
This sequence comes from Terrapene triunguis, assembly GCF_002925995.2. Lineage (NCBI taxonomy): Eukaryota > Metazoa > Chordata > Testudines > Emydidae > Terrapene > Terrapene triunguis. The sequence goes on along the minus strand of NW_020664582.1, from coordinate 3,206,870 downwards.
AGACTCTCCCACCTTCAGATTCCAAAGTCAACATTGTCCCAAACTGAAGTTGGAGTATTTTTCTAAAGCAGCGAGTTAATTTTGTATTCTTTCAGTGCAGCTAGGTAAGCTTATGTGCTGCAGTGTGCTGGGAAGCATGGTAGGAAGCAACGAAGCAAGACACAAGAAGTAATTTTTCTGTTCTACGCCACACTGATTAGGCCTCAGCTGGAGTATTGTGTCCAGTTCTGGGTGCCACATTTCAGGAAAGATGTAGACAAATTGGAGAGAGTCCACAGAAGAGCAACACACATGATTCAAGGGCTAGAAAACATGACCTATGAGGGAAGAGTGAAAAAACTGAGTTGGTTTAGTCTGGAGGAGAGAAGACTTTGGGGGGACATGATAACATAAGTACATAAAAGTTTTTTGCAAGGAAGAGAGAGAAAAATTGTTCTTATTAACCGCTCAGGCTAGGCCAAGAAGCAATGGGCTGTAATTGCAGGAAGGGGGGTTTAGGATGGACATTAGGAAAAGATTCCTATCTACTAGGGTAGTTAAGCACTGGAATAAATTGCCTGTGGAATCTCTGTCACTGGAGATTTTTAAGAGCAGGTTAGACAAACACCTGTCAGGGATTGTCTAAATAATACCTAGTCCTGCCTTGAGTGCAGGGGACTGGATTAGAAGATCTCTCGAATTCCCTTCCAGTCCTATGATTCTATGGTGACTGCCCAATACTGGTGAAATAATGGAGAGGGGACAAGTAATTTACCCATATGTTGTGTCATATTTGGGCCTAAAATTCAGAAGCAGGACTCCCGAATTCTTGTGCTTAAGCTGCTGCTTGTACACTTTTAAAAATAAAAATAAACTGCCCATTCCCCCATGCCCCGTGACACTAATCTTTAAGAAAGTACACCTCTACCTCGATAGAACGCGACCCGATATAACACGAATTTGGATATAACGCGGTGAAGCAGTGCTCCGGGGGGCTGCGCACTCCGGCGGATCAAAGCAAGTTCAATATAACGCGGTTTCTCCTATAACGCGGTAAGATTTTTTGGCTCCCGAGGACAGCGTTATATTGAGGTAGAGGTGTAATTAGTTAATTCCAAGGGGAAGTGAACTGCAGAAGATGATACTGCTAGTATTGAGATATTTAACAGGGTGACCTTATTTCCATTAGGCTAGGTGACTCTGTCCTCACCGTTAAATACACTATCTTTTGCCTTCTTCCCTCTCTGGAGAAAGGAGATAGATAATTTCCACATTTCAGTTGGACCTTCCATCAGAACAGAGAAAAGAAGTGTTAGACCTAGGCCCAGTCTCCCATGAGGACTTCTGGTAGAAATGTTCCCAAAGAATGGTACAGTAGCCATTCAGGTTGAAAAGCGGGAAGTCAAATTTCAGGGCTCTGGGGATGTTCCAGTTGGAAGCAGAAATTGATGGAGTCTGCTATTTTCTTTGCAGTCTTGTTTATTTATAAGGAAAGGTACAAAGTCCTGCTTCTCCAAATGCAGGAGGAACCAGAAACAAAAAGGGGCAGTTTCTTAGCTTACAGCTTGGAGCCTCTTTAGCCAGCACCAGACCCAAAAGCTCTCTCTAGCTTTTTCCATGGTCACACTGTGCTCACAAGCTACTGCTTGGCTTCCTTACTTTTTGCCTGTGCCTCTCTGTTCTGTTGTACCCCAAACAATAGCCAAACAATACTCAGCCAACCCCCCCCCCAAAACCTCTTGTGTGGGTTCACAGCCCTTCCTTTGTCTGGGGGGGGGGGAGAGGTTTTGCTGGGTTTTTTTGATTAACTCATCCTGACAGTTACGTTAATCGCAGGGTACATTCATACCCAGTCTCAGAGGTTTGTGATTGTCACCAGTATCTCTCAGCATAACAGTGGGGTAGTGGATGTCTTTAGCAAAAAAGGCCAGAAACAGTATTTAAAAGGGATGTTTTAAGCCTGTTTCTGTGGTAAATGTTTGTGTGTTTAATCCACTTTTCAGTGTATTTTTGAATGTGGTGATCATGGACTGTCAAATGCCCTCGGTGGAGGGACACCAGCAGAAATTCTAGGCTTGGGAGCCATTTGGAACTGCTTGGCGCATTTCTTTCATCTGTATATCCCTCTTCTGTTCTTTCTTTTCTAATCCAAGATTTCAGATCCTCTTCATTTTGACGCCTAAACTTAGATCTTTGTCCTCTTTTGACCTACCCCACCCCCTTTCTTTTGTGCTGGAAGGCTCTGACTTCCCCAGTGCCCCTCTCTGTTGTCCTCTTTTCCATCATCCTTTGTATGGTCGAAGGCTTGAGCACACACTCCCAGGTGCTGTGTCTCCATGCACTTTTCCTTTTCGCACTCCTCAGGTGATTGAAGACAAGATGCAGAAAACCATGTGAATATGCCTATGGCAATAGGCCGGGTAAGTGGATGCCTCACGATGGGATATGTTAGAAGCCTTAAAACCATCCCTACACATAGGGTTTTATCCGTATAAAGTTGAGATAGCAAAGGTGGGGTGCACACAGGTGACTCTTTACTTGTGTCGGTGCACTTTATACACGTTCTCACACTTTTATTAACAAGTAGCTGGCAGCCTGGGGGGAAAAGGGGGTAGAGTAAGGGGTCGTCCATAAATTACATAACATTTTGGGGGGATTTTTTCAAGACCCCCTCCTTGTAACAGTGACACAACCACCATAATGAAGGATCCACCCCCTAATACCTTATGGACGGCCCCTACGCAGCGTGGCCAGGGTAAGGTCCGCAGCCCCGGCCCACCCTGTAGCCTGCTCAGGTGGGACGCAGACCAGCGCCACGCCTGGGCTGTGGGGACTACAGCTCCCAGCCTGCCCCGCTCTGGGCTAGTGGGACAGCGGGAGCGGGGCAGGCTGGGAGTTGTAGTCCCGGGAGGGGTGTCGCGGAGCCGGGCGGTAATCCCCGTGCGCGGCCGGCAGCGGGAACACGTGCGCGGGGCGGGGCGGCCGCGTGTCCCCCTGCGGGCGCTGATCCCGGCCCGGCCGCGGCCCGGGGGCGATGCCTCAGGACGGCGAGCTGCCCCCGGCCAAGCGACTGAAGCTGGCGCCCCCTCCCCGCAGAGCCATGCTGCTGGGGCCGCCCGGAGCCAAGCGCCAGCCGCTGGCTCCCAGCGCCGGGGAGACGCAGCGCAGGAGCCTGCCCATCTTCCAGGCGCGGGGGCCGCTGCTCAGCCAGCTCCGGAGCCTGGACAGCGCCATCCTCATCGGTGAGCGCGGGCCGGGAGCGCCCTTCCCGGCGGGGCAGGACTGGGAGAGACACCCCCCCGGGCCCGGGAGTGCCCCCTTCTCCGCGCCACCCTGGAGCCCCCCGCAGCCCCCACTCGGCCAGGGGGCTCTGCCTACCCCCCGCGGTCTCCCAGGGCGCACTCAGCCTCCCAGTCCCCTGGCAGGAGCCCTTCGTGCCCCCCTCGCCTGCCAGGGGCTCTCGTGGGCTAAGGAGCCCCATGGAACAGCCCTAGTCCCCCGCATCACCCCACCCAGACGGGGCAGCCCGTCCTCTTCCTGCCAGGCCAGAGAAGTAACTTATTCCTCCTCTGCCCGGGAGTCTGGTCCCCCAGCTATTGCTGAGACATTGGGTTAGCGAAAAGGGATGTGGGCGACTCGGGCTTGGCCCATCGTTTAGCTTTGTATCGCAGAGCAGGGCAGTAGTGAGGGCACTAGCCTAGGACTTGAGAGTTCTGGGTTCAATTTCCCAGACTTCCTATGTGACCTTGGGTTAATCATTTATGCTCCGTGCCTCAGTTTCCCCCTCTGTAAAGATGGAGTAAATAGCACTGCCCAGGCTCATGGGAATGCTTCAGGGATAAATACACTGGAGATTGTGAGGTGCCTCAGATACGGTGGTGATGGGGGTCATATAAGTACTTTAGATAGATATAATTAAGTATTTGCAAAGTCTATGTGGATTCTTTCTTCAATTCCAAAAGAAACTGCTCTGTCCAAACAAACATTTTCCTACAGTGTTCATAACCCAAACCTTCTGTGCTGGGAAGTGAAGCTGATTGTGTCATGGGAATGCCCAGAGGCATAGCTCAGTGATTTGAGCATTGGCCTGCTAAACCCAGGGTTGTGAGTTCAGTCCTTGAGGGGGCCATTTAGGGATCTGGGAAAACAAACAAAAACTGTCAGGGATAGTACTTGGTCCTGCTAGTAAAGGCAGGGGACTGGACTTGATGACCTTCAAGGTCCCTTCCAGTTCTATAAGGTAGGTATAGGTATATCTCTGCTAATGTCTCCAGTAGGTACAAAGCCCCATTGTACTGTACAGAGTAAAAGACAGTCCTTGTCCCAGAGAGTTTACAGTCTTATTCATTTTTCAAATGGAGAACCACATGAATGTATGACATACAGTGAAAAGCTTTTTCTCAAACTGTTTGAGTGTTAATAGTGTAAAGTGCTGTTAGTAATTAGGTACAATGTGCCCTTAGTATAGAATCATAGACTTTAAGGTCAGAAGGGACCATTATGATCATCTAGTCTGACCTCCTGCATAACGCAGGCCACGGAATCTCACCCACTCACTCCTGTATCAACCCCCTAACCTATGTCTGAGTTATTGAAGTCCTCAAATCGTGGTTTAAAGACTTCAAGGTGCAGAGAATCCTCCAGCAAGTGACCCGTGCCCCACGCTTCAGAGGAAGGCGAAAACCTCCCAGGGCCTCTGCCAATCTGCCCTGGAGGAAAATTCCTTCCCGACCCCAAATATGGCGATCAGCTAAACCCTGAGCATGTGGGCAAGACTCACCAGCCAGACACCCAGGAAAAAATTATTTGTAGTAACTCAGATCCCACCCCATCTAACATCCCATCACAGGCCATTGGACATATTTACCGCTAATAGTCAAAGACAAATTAATTGCCAAAATTAGGCTATTCCATCATACCATCCTCTCCATAAACTTATCAAGCTTAGTCTTTAAGCCAGATATGTCTTTTGCCCCCACTGCTCCCCTTGGAAGGATGTTCCCGAACTTCACTCCTGTGATGGTTAGAAACCTTCTTCTAATTTCAAGTCTAAACTTCCTGGTGGCCAGTTTCCATTTGTTCTTGTGTCCACATTGGTAGTGAGTTTAAATAATTCCTCTCCCTCCATGGTATTTATTCCTCTGATATATTTATAGAGAGCAATCATATCCCCCCTCAGCCTTCTTTTGGTTAGGCTAAACAAGCCAAGCTCTTTGAGTCTCCTTTCATATGACAGATTTTCCATTTCTTGGATCATCCTAGTAGCCCTTCTCTGAACCTGTTCCAGTTTGAATTCATCCTTCTTAAACATGGGAGACCAACTGCACACACTATTCCAGATGAGGTCTCACCAGTGCCTTGTATAACGGTACCAACACTTCCTTATCTCTACTGGAAATACCTTGCCTGATGCATCCCAAAACCGCATTAGCTTTTTTCAGTAGTTAGATACAAATTGTTTGTTCATACTATATGGTGTCTGACTTTGAGTTGCAAAGTTCTCAGTTAAGACTTGCAGTGACTTAATTGTATGGGGAAAGCCAGAAAGTTTATTGCTGCTTTCTATCCCTCCCTTAATCCCTTTCCTACTACTCAGAGAGTAATTATTATAATGCGGGGTGGCCAACCTGTGGCTCTGCTCTTCAGAAGTTAATATGTGGCTCCTTGTATAGGCACCGACTCTGGGGCTGGAGCTACAGGTGCCAACTTTCCAATGTGCCGGGGGGTGCTCACTGCTCACCCCCTGGCTCTGCCACAGGCTCTGCCCCCACTCCACCCCTTCCTGCCCCCTCTCCTGAGCCTGCTGTGCCCTCGCTCCTCCCCCTCCCTCCCAGAGCCTCCTGCATGCCATGAAACAGCTGATCGGGAGGTGCGGGGAGGGAGCGGGAGGCGCTGATGAGCGGGGCTGCCGGTGGGTGGGAGGTGGTGGGAGCGTGGTGGTGGTGGGGAAGTTGATTGGGGGCTGCTGACGTATTACTGTGGGTCTTTGGCAATGTACATTGGTAAATTCTGGCTCCTTCTCAGGCCGGCCACCCCTAATGGTTCACAGTCAAGCTGGAAGGGCATATTGGGTGGACAGGGATCTGTCCTAGGTCTGGTTCTATTCAGTATCTTCATAAAATGATTTGGATAGTGGCATAGAGATGACACTTACAAAGTTTGCGGGCAATACCAAGCTGGAAGGGGTTGCAAGTGCTTTGAACCACAGGATTAGAATTCAAAATGATGTCGACAAACTGGAGAAATAGTCTAAAATAAATAGGATGAAATTTCAATAAAGAGAAATGCAAAGTACTACACTTAGGAATAATCAACTGCACAAATACATAATGGGAAATGACTGCCTGGGAAGGAATACTGCAGAAAAAGGATGTGGGAGCAATAGTGGATCACAAACTAAATATGAATCAACAGTGTAATACTGTTGCCAAAAAACAAACAAACTTCATTCTGGGATGTATTAGCAGGAATGTTGATAAGAGGCAGTTCTTCTCTACTCTGCACTGATAAGGCCTCAACTGGAGTAGTGTGTCCAGTTCTGGGCACCATACTTAGGGAAAGATACGGACAAACTGGAGAAAGTCCAGAGGGGAGCAACAAAAATGATTAAAGGTCTAGAAAACATGACTTATGAGGAAAGACTGAAAAAATTGGGTTTGTTTAGTCTGGGGAAGAGAAGACTGAGAGGGGACCTGATAAGCCTTTAAGTATGTAAAGGGTTGTTATATAGAGAAGGGTAATTAATTGTTCTCCTTAACCACTGAGGACTGGACAAGAAGTGATAGGTTTAAATTGCATCCAGGTAGATCTTTAATTAGACATTAGGAAAAACTTCGTAACTGTAAAGGTAGTTAAACACTGGAACAAATTACCTAGGGAGGTTGTGGAATCTGTCATTGGAGGTTTTTAAGAACGGGTTAAACAAACAACTGTCAGGATGGTAGATAATACTTAATCCTACCTCAGTGCAGAGAACTGACCTCGGTGGCCTCATGAGGTTCCTTCCAGACCTGCATTTCTATGATCCTATAGTTCCTTCCTTCTCCCCCCCCAGCCAAAAAAATCCCAAACCGGAAAAACCCTCTGTTCCCTAGGTAAAAACACCTTCTTAGTTGAATTTTCTGAAGTGTTCACTAATGATTCCTCTGTTTTTATGAGCCCAGCTTGAGACACCTTATGTGTGACTTTTAAGAGCTGAAGAGTCGCAGATCCCATTGACTCCAGCTGGAAACATAGGGGCTCAGCATTTGTTAAAATTAGGCATGAAGTGCCTCAAATTTCACACATGCAATCAGCGAACACTTCAAAAAAATGTTGACCACAATAATTTTCTAGTCAAGGAATGCACAGTACTTTTCTCATTTCCCTTTTATAGTTGTATGGTTTGCATTATCACGTGCTAAATATGTCCTACAATATGCCACTTGAAGGTTCTGCAGCTGAGGAGTGCGGTAAATAGTTCCTCCCTCTGCCCCAGTCTGCAGCTGGGCGGCTTACATTTGGTTTTCTGCTTCCCATCTGTCTAGGAATCACAATTGTATCACACAATAATGTTACTTCTGAACTTCTTATCATTCTTCTGATTCCTTCTTCCTTTCCTCTGCTCCCACATTGCCCTCACCCTGCTGACTTCTGAGCCCTGTTGCATGTGTCAAAGTGTAACCGTGAAAAAGAAAATAGAAGACGTACCTCTGCGGAAATGTGGTTTTAGTGCAAAATACACATGATGCGAGCCCCTCAATATGTGCATTTCTAGTCACTGCTCTTCATGAAGAATTATGTTGCACTGGAGTTTTCTCTGACAGCACGGCATCATATTCTTTATGGCCACTAATTACATAGTTAGTGGATGTGGGCTTTTCATGTCAACCAGCCTTCATTAGGATAGTAATACTGCTGGCAGTAGCATGGCTGAACAAAAAAGATCTAATGGTGACTTGATTGAAGTGACACCATCCTCCTCCGTGAGTATCTTGGGAAAGGGGCAGGAGGTGGAAGTCGTTAGTTAGCTGGAAGCTCTTTGGGGCAAGGACCATCTCTGTTCGGTGTGTGTTTGTACAGTGCCTAGCACAGCGGGGTCCTGGACTATGACTGGGGCTCCTAGATGCTACTGCAATACAAATAATAATCAGAATGTCCTACTTATGTCAGGGGCAAGTAGTAAATATTTGCAAATGTGTTTTTAAAAATCTGTTTTGGTGGTTCTGTCATCTTAGATAGAAGTCCTTGCAAAATCATCACAAAAATGTACACAGCATAGACACAATCTACTCTCCTGTCTCACCAGATGATACAAAGCTCATACATAGTCCGTCATTTTATTGATAGACAATGATATGCACAGATTCTGTTATCTCAAATGGAGTTTCCCAAACACTTCCATCCAAACACACTAGTTTAGATAAAACAGTAAAACAAGTTTATTAACTACAGAAAGCTTAAATGTCAGAATTGGTTACAAGAAAAAAAAAGTAAAAGTAAAACACAACTAATGCCTAACTTAATAAGTTAAGTGAATTCAAAACAAAGGTCTCTCTCACCACCGTCTTATTGGCTGAATTCCTTTCAATCAGGATCTCTCCCCAAGTCCAGTGTTTCTTTCTTTGTTCTTGAGGTGATGTGGATAGAGAGAAAGGAAGAGAGAACATGGGACATCTAGTCTACTTTCTTGTAGTTTCTTCTCTTCTTTGTGAGTCATCTCCAGCTAAGGTTCAGGAGACAGAAAGTCTGTGTGGATGGAAAGAAACCCTAAGATGATTGTGTCAAGATGTAGATTTTTTTTCCCCACGCCCTCTTTCATGCCAAAGAATGACCACTTAACCAGGTGATGGCCTATGTGAACTTGTTGACACCTGGCTGAGGTGTTGGCTAGTCCTTTGTCTCTGGAGAACTCGTTTGTGGACTGCTCTCCAGGTGTTGAATCTCTCTTAGGCTTTATCTACACTACACAGCTTTTAGCGATACAGCCGTGTCGGTAAAAGTCGGGCAGTGTAAACGCTGTTTGTCGGCACTTTTGCCGACAAAATACTTCCACCCCCTACGAGCGGAGTTTACGTTGTGGACAGGAGAGCGCTCCTGCTGACAACGAGCCGTTTACACTGCCACTTGCTGCTGCAAAACTTTTGTCTTTCGGGGTGGAGGGGAGGCTTTTTTAAGCACCTGTGAACTACAATTGGCAGTGTAGATACAGCCCCAGTAACATCATACATTAGAATCTTGTATCTTTACATACAATGTTGCCACACACATTTTATCAGGATAATAATGATCAGTAAATTATGAGTTTTCAAATGATACCTCACAAGGCATACTTTTATACGAAATTTATCATAGTCTTGTAAAAGGGGTGAACATAGGGGTACAGCACAAGCTAGCACTGTGTACTGGTCGCAACCATACCAGACTCAACGGCGGACAAGACCTAATAGGCGAGGAGGTTGCAGAGCTGGGGGTGTCTCTTCCAGTTTGTTCCACTACCTAAAGAAGGGATATATTTGGCTCAGGATCTGCTGTATTGGAAGCTACTTGGTTTTAGTGAAAGGTGTCCTGTTCTCTACTGTCAGTGTTTTACAAGAGTCAAGAAGAATACAGCCCCCGCCCCCCTTTCCATGCACCTCTAACATGTTCAGAGACCTTTGTGAGGAGGAATCCCTATTGTTGGCCACGAGAAAGCTGAAGCGCTACAAATTGCCTTATTATTCTTTGTTTGAATTTAAAAGTATTTTTCTCCCACTAAAGGTACTAAAAACAGACTCATAAGAACCAGTAAAATTGAAGGGGAATGAAATTGGCATTAATGTCAGTTTCCTGCTCTTTGTTGCTCTTGAGACTTGAAATAGTTCCAAATTCATGTTCTCTGAAGAGTTGTGCCTGGTTCCAACTTGTATCTGTCCCAAGCAATGGAAGGATTTTGTCGTCAGTGCTGTAATAGGTCCAAGCAGATCCAGTAACTCAGTGCTAGTACAAAGCCCTATTTTTATCACTGTCCTATGTTACTGGTCCATAAGACTGATAGTGCCCTATGTAGTAAGCGATGGTTGCCACTTTCATTACAGCTGACTGTGTAGTGGCAGAATTGGGAGCATGGGTGGGGATAACGGGATGGCGTTTTTTGGGTAGCCCTCTGTGTGGTGCTGAAAGAACAGCTCCTGTCTGTGTGTCTGTTTCTCAGCCCAGTGTTCTTGTTTGCTAAAGATTAATTTGAAGCCAAACAAAAATCCATCTACGTCAGACGTACTTGCCCAGCAAATGATTAAGTGGGGGCATAAGCCAATGGAGAGGAATCATTTGGTGTGGTAGGTGGACATATACCTAGAAATAGGGGGATAAAATTAAGACAGGAAATTCCTAGGCTGAATATCAGAGAAAACTGACAGTTCCAGCTGCGAATAATCACCCATGGCAAATTGTGGAAGCTCTGTTGCCTGGAACTTTTAAGACTAAACTGCACAAAACACTAAGAAGCCTAGTGTAGGAGCCAGTCCTGCAGTGGCAGGGAGGCAGACTGGATGACTGAATGGGTCTCATCTGTCTCTTGCTCCCAGGATTTTATGGGAGCATAACTTCAAAAGCTTTGAAACCCAGGCCACACGTTAGTGCCATATATACTGAAAATAAACCACTTATCTGAGCCTCACGAGCCAGCTCCATGCTCCAGCAGGGGTTTCCTAGGCAGGTGCGATCCATCCAGGGGTCTGAGTGCTGTAGGTTGCTGTGATGCTGGGGGAACCTAAAAAGGAAGAATCGTAGGCCTTGTGCTGTGCTGAATGTTCTTGGGAGCGCCTCTGTAGCGTACAGAACTCGGCTTCTATTTACTTGCGGTTTGCCTTTAAAATTCTGTACCAGGGACCAACCATGGGGAATGAGATGAGCGTTATCAAGTGAAGTGGTGTATCTAGTGGTTAGAGCTGGGGTACTTGGGTTCTGTTCCCATAGGCTAAATCACCCTAATTCTTTCTTCCTCAGCTTTCCCATTGGCAAAATGGGGACAACACCTGTCTCTCGGAGGGATGAGACTTAATTAACAAATGTTTGCAAAATGGCTTGAGAGCCTCTCATTAGAGATGCTACAGAAATAACAGCTGTTTGTTCATTTGTTGCTATATAGGGGAAACAGGCTCAGGGAAGACGACTCAGATCCCACAGTACCTCTATGAAGCAGGAATCGGCCGCCAAGGCATCATTGCGGTGACCCAGCCTCGTAGAGTAGCTGCTATATCCTTAGCTACTAGAGTCTCGGATGAGAAGAAAACAGAGCTGGGAAAACTGGTATGTGAGGTGACCTGAAATAAAGTGGTTGAGATGCACAGTGGTGTTGGGTAGGTGAGGACAGCAGGTGGTCAGAGCAGTTGTATGGATCCTAGAACCACAAGGGATAAAGTGCTGTCTACATTTAATAGTGTACAAGAATAAAAACACTGTCTCTTCCATCCAGCCCAATGGCTGAGCCCCGCTTGGCTTTTCTCTCGCCATGTGGGTCCAGCTATGTTGCTTTTATTTAAAAAAATGCTGGCTAATGAGTAAAAAATCAGCTTCATATCCCCCTGTTCCAGCACTGATTATTGATGATTGCAACAAACTAGGGCATGCTTGGGTGCCAAGCAGAGCTGTGACTCTTGGGAACTTGCTGCAGTTGCTATGTGTGGTTTAGGGAGAATGGAAAAAAACATATAGACGTGTTTAAGGAATAGACAGCGGCTTCCAGCAAGGGTGGTGGTGTCTGTGTTTACTGAATGTTTAAACATGAACAGACGTGTACTCACGGCCTTTTCAGTATTCTGAGGGCCAAATGTTGGGGGCTTGGGTGGCTTTTTAGCACTGATCAAATCCTTTTGGTTTCTCTCATAGGATGCACTTAGGGTTGGAGTGCATCACCGTGTTCGGTATTTTAAAAGTGAAGCGGTGTGTTTCCAGTTCACAGTGAAGTTATCATAGTCTGCACCTCAATGGAGGATCCCTCTCTCCTCCTACCCCCTCCACAACTGTGTTTTGAAGCACAGCTTGGCTCCTCGTGCTGCCGTTTTCCACTTACGACCCATCTTGCTAGGGAGCATGTGACCCTTTGCTTTTTGCACTGGTGACAGAGAAGCCCGGCACAAACCTGGCGGCCTTTACCCTCCCTAGGACGAGGCACCTCTACAATATGCCCTCCTGCCTTTGGGGAATGAGGGCTCCACACTGCTAATTCACTGTTAATTTGAGAGTAGCCGTTTATAATAATCCACACGTAGCCCATTGGAGGAGGTGTTCCGGGACAGAAAAATCATTGTGCGTGGCATCTGTCAGAGCCTCTGCACCTGCTGTGTCCTATGGAACTGGTTTTAGTTTGGGTTAGGCTCATTACACCTGTGATACGTACAAATGGCCACATCCAGCACTTACTCCATGGTGAAACTGGAGTTGACGTTGATGGGAGTTGTGCATGTAAACGGTGGGCAGTGTATGACCTTCGGTCTACTTTAATTTCTTGTGTGTATGAATGCTAACAAATTGTGATCCAGTTCACTGGCTTCTGGGAAAGGGGGTTATATCTTCTGTGTTTATTATATTTTACAGTGAATTCTTCAGGTTTTCTTAGGGGTGAACTTCCTCTGTCAGTGCCAGAAAATAGTGATTATGCTAAGATTTTGACAGCTCTCTTTGGGATAGGTTAGAATCTTGGGGCTTGTGACCCACGGAATGAAAATACATGCAGCCTCCTTAAATTGCACTCGCGGTTCTAACTGGATATGGGTGAAGGGATGGCTGTAAGGATAGTCTGGACGCTTTGGGATCCTTTAGTGTGAATCACAGCGGCTATAAATGTACGTGATTTGGTGTCTGTGCCTTGTCCTGCATGACTGTTTCCTTAGGTCGGCTACACGGTGCGCTTTGAAGATTTCACCTCCGAAGAGACGCTAATCAAGTTCCTAACGGATGGGATGCTTCTCCGCGAAGCCATTGGCGATCCCCTGCTGCGCAAATACAGTGTCGTCATTCTAGACGAAGCTCATGAGAGGACAATACACACAGACGTGCTCTTTGGGGTGGTGAAAGCGGCGCTAAAGAAACGGAAGGATTTGGGCAAATTCCCACTCAAAGTGAGTGCAGATTCCCCACCTGGCCCCCAAGCAGAATGAAATATGCTGATGGAGAGTGGGGGTTCTTCCACACCTGTAAGGGCAGGTCTACACTGCAATGGTTAGCTTGAGTTAGATACACTCCAGTTAGTGCACTAGAGAGAGCCTAGCTCCAGTCACTTCAGAAGAACACTGGAGTGACGCAGAGTGGTTTGGTTAGCAGCAGAGTGATTGGATTTGCTGCTGATGTGTTCTAATTCCAGCTTTTGCATCCACACTGCATTACTAGCTGCAGCTTCAACAGCACTCGAGCTTCAACCCATCCCCACCAGCTAATTTAAAGCACCACTTAATGCGAGCTAGAGATTTTTTTCGTGTGTGGACAGGAGTTGAGTTTGGTGTAACACACAAACTAACTGTGTTATGAAGAACCACCCTAAAGGCGGGGTCCTCGTCATGTTTGACTTTTCTAGCTTGAACACATTCCCTTTCTTGAAAGCCATCTCTTAAGTCTGAATGTTCTAACCAGGCGTAGCTGTTTTTAGTAAATGTCTGGAACCCTTTAAGCTCGCTTCTCCACTCCTTCTGTAGCGTATGGGGTGATATGTGTATAACACATGTTGGGGTGTCACACAGTGGGAGTGGATGGCTGTAGACTTGAGGGCCCGGAATTAAAAAATGTAGCTCTCTTCTGCACTACATGCCTTTCTTACCTTTTGCTGGTTTGGGTGTTCATCCTAGCAGTCTAAGGAGGCTGGGTTTTGTAGGCCTGTTGGCAAATGTCTCACGCTTGAGTCCCATTGATAGCACCTGCCTTGCTCCCATTTTGTAGGTGGTGATCATGTCAGCTACTATGGACGTAGACCTGTTCTCTCAGTACTTCAACGGAGCCCCAGTTCTCTATCTAGAAGGTCGGCAACATCCAATCCAGATCTTTTACACCAAACAGCCTCAGAGTGATTACCTCCAAGCAGCACTGGTGTCGGTCTTCCAAATCCATCAGGTACCATGGGCGTTTTGAGAGCAAGCATTGCTCCCGTGATGCTGCAGTTGGATATTTCATCTGTTATCATTCTGCCTGTTCAGATCCAAGTGGTAGTTACAAGCATTGAGGATTCTTTTAGGGTCACTCCTGAAGTCTGAATGAGCTATATTAATGAGAGACTTTGGCTAGATTCATGATCTCAGATATCCCATGGCCTGAAATTGCAGCTTGTATCGTTAGTAGAACTCGGAGATTGTTCTGTATGCTGTTGTAGTCTCATCTTTAGCTTTCATACTTCAGTGTGGGCCAGCTGGCCCTATATTCTTTTAAAATCTACTTCTCGGGTAGATGATGCTGATGGTGTGACTGAGTTAGATGAGGAAATATTGGAAAATATTGCACTCCAGGGAATAATTTATTTGCACCCCATTACTTACAGAATTGTGGAATCCACAAAGAGCACCAAAATGAAAAAATGCCAATCTTCGATTATCATTAAGATCGCCTCCCTGATGTAGTTGTTAAGGGAAACTATAGAGAAAATGGAAATCTAATGAATTAAAAGCTCATCAATATTTTATGACTAGCACTAAGTGTTTCAACGAGAAACTGCCAGTCTTGAGTTTTTGAAAGAGGTGCCTGCGGTTCTCGTCTTTGGAAATATATCCAGCACGTCTCCTCTGCATTGGAGCATACAGTGACATGGTGCTTTCGGAGCTGTATGTATACAGTGGCTTTTAAGGGGAGTGACCGGTGGAAAGCTGTTAAATAAACCATTAATATCCTGCATCTGCCGCTGTTAAAATACTTATTGTTGCTGTGCTTGTAGGACTTGAACGCTAGTCTGGAGGTGAAAGGAGACTGCTAAGCAAAGTATGCAGCCTAGCTTTCCTAACTATTCTTCTTCAGGTTTTCATGTGATTACTGGCCAGCTGTACTGCCACTGGAAGGCAGACTAGCTTGTTCGTTCGGGTGCACTGGAAAGTTGTTGAACAAAGCAGAACCATCCGTTTCTCTAGTTTTTTTTTTTTTCTCCATCTTGGTGGTCCTACAAAGTGCTGAGCCCCCTTCCGTCTCAGTGAATCTAGTGGGAGCAGCACCTCGCTCCGTATGCTCACATTCAGCTTTGCTCCCCAGCGGCTCCATCTCTTCTGCTGTTGGTAGGAGAGCTCAGAAGATTTGCTGCCACTGATAACTGCTGTTTTATTTCTGCTTGAGTCTTCTTCCCCCCACTAGCTTACACTCGTTTCTAATTCCCCAACCCCCAAGGAAGCACCTTCTTCTCAGGACATCCTGGTGTTTCTAACTGGTCAGGAAGAGATCGAAGCGATGACCAAAACCTGCCGAGACATCGCCAAGCATCTTCCCGATGGCTGCCCCCAGATGGTGGTGATGCCCCTCTATGCTTCACTACCATACACACAGCAGCTCCGAGTCTTTCAGGCTGCACCCAAGGTAAGCCAGGCTGGGGGACACCTGGGGGAGCTGATGCATCCACATCACTCTCCATTTCCCTGCACAGGAAGGGCTGTACGTCTCGTGAGTTAAAAGCAATCCTCATTTATGACTCTGGCTGACTACTGTCTGGAGACAGGAGGGTACATGTTTTCAGTGCGATATGTGGGGTGTCACCTCTATGAGTCTCTCCTCAACATTAGCCCCAATATGGGAATAATTGCCCTGGATACAGAAAAGGTAGCGGAATGAGGGCCCAAGGGCTTGGTAATGAGATGCAGAGCCTTTGGAACGTGCTCTGTAAGGATCCTTGTGGACGAAGAGCCTCGTCACAGAAAGCACCATTCCAGCTGGCCAGCCTCACTGGGCAGTTTCCAGGTCGTACTGAAATTCCAAGAAGACTAACCTCCAGGGTGTAGCAGACTTGGCAGCACTGTGTGTATGTGCACATTGCTACAGCCTGTGTTGTTCCTAGTCAGTGGATAAATTGGAACTCAGGTCTTCAGGGATCCTAATCTCATGCCTTTCACCAGAAGCAAAACTAAAAAGATTTAAAGGCTACACTGCAAACAGCCCTTTGGGGGTCTTGTATTTGATTTGACTAATTGTTTTTGATTGCAAAGTTCCTTTCTTTTAGAAATCTGTCCAGTAGCTAGAGTTTTAATGTAGCCATACACACTGGTCACACTGATACAATACTCTAAAGTGTAACCAAGTCAAAGTACACCAATAAGGATGTGTGAATCTTGGGACTCTGAGGTGGGAAAGTGGGAGCTGGGACTCCTGCAAGTGTGGCCTACTGGACTGGCACTTGGGAGAGCCTGAGTTCTATTCCTGGCTCTGCCGCTGGCCTGCTGGGTGACCTTGGGCAAAGTCACCGCTGCCTCAGTTTCCCCATCTGTCAAATGGGGATAATGATACTGACCTCCTTTGTAAAGCTCTTTGAGTTGTATTGCTGCAAAGTGTTAGATAAGAGCTAGGTGGTATTCTTTTGTTTGCTCTTCCTCCTAGGGCTATCGCAAAGTGATCCTTTCAACCAACATTGCGGAAACCTCCATCACCATTGCGGGAATAAAATACGTTGTGGACACAGGCATGGTTAAAGCAAAGAAGTTCAGCCCTGGTGAGGAGTTGAGATGAGTGATTTGGAAATAATTTTTAATTCTTGATACGTACGTTGAGGCACTAAACCCTGATAGAAGCTGATTTAAAACACCCCTCTGCCCCAGTCTTTAACACGTCGTATTTCAGGCGGGTTTTTTGTGTGTGTTCGTCCTGTCAACTGAATGTGCTTTCTTCTCCAGTGCTCATCTGATCCTGGGATAGGGTGTATACAGGGCTGTCCATTTGTGGGGAGAGTCAGCTAAGGGTGGAATTCTACCGGGCCTCCTGGGGTATGTCTACACTACAATTAAAAACCTGTGGCTGGCCCCTGCCAGCTGACTTAGGCTGTGGGGCTGTATATTGCAGTGTAGATGTCCGAGCAAGGTGGAAGGGTCCCAGAGTTCAGGCTGCAGCCTGAGCCAGAACATGGACACCCTAAATAGCCTCTTAGCCCGAGTCAGTTGGTCTGGGCCAGCCGTGGGTGTCTACGTGCAGTGTAAAAATACCCCTGGAGCTGTGAAATGCCACCCAGTGGATGCAGCACCATGTAGCTGTCTTCAGGTCTTGTATGCTAAGCAAGAATAGGCCTGGTTAGTGTTTGGATGGGAGACTACCTTTAAGTGGTGGTGTTTCAGTAGGTGGTGCTCTGTCTTCCCCTAGGATCAGTGCTCAGCCACTGTGTGAATTTGCACTAGCTGCGTTTCCAAAGCCCCGCATATGTGAATATTCACGAATGTGGACTCTTTTCCTTTCCCAGAGAGTGGCCTGGAAGTGTTGGCTGTGCAGCGGGTGTCAAAGGCCCAGGCATGGCAGCGTACAGGGCGAGCGGGACGAGAGGACAGTGGAATCTGTTACCGGCTCTACACAGAGGATGAGTTCGAGAAGTTTGATAAAATGACAATACCTGAGATACAGAGGTGAGAACAGAATCCACTTCCCCGAACACACAGCCTTGCCTTCCCTTAGCCAGACCTGCCACGTAGCCAGAATCTGCAACTCTGAAGGGAGGCCTGTGAGCGCTGTGAATGGATATGGGCATTCAGAGCCTGGAGACAGAACGGTGTCTCTGCTGGCTTCCTGTTGTGGTTAATTCCGTTTTCACAGCCTGGGTGTGTTTTGTGACGGGGGGCGCCTGGAGCTGTCAGAGCTCAGGCTTTGGCTCCATCTCCACCAGCAGCCCCGTTGTCAGGAGAAAGGCGTCAGAAACGAGAAGAACAGGGTATTTTATTCCTCCTCCTCCATCCGTTCGGACTTGTAGCTTTTTCTCCCCCATCCCTTTTAAGCTTGTACTGTCCCATCTCCTGTGACATAACTGGCAGCAGGCTGATGAGGTTACAAGGGATAGCTGAAGTGACTGGTTTACCCATTGTGTCCTTGCTCAGCCCTCAGGGAGGGGGCTCAGAATCCAACAAGGTCTGTGCCAAATACCATCAGCTGTTCTGGGGAGATTCCAACTTCCAGTGTCACCTTGGTTGTTACCCTTTGATCTCCGCCCTTTGTATTATACTCCTTTCCCTTATTATGCTTCTCCCCCATTCCTGACCAAAACGAGTGTGTAAAGGATCCCTCTGCTGCTGCTGCTGCTCTTTCCTCCCCTCTGCTGTGTGACTGGAGGTGCTGCTGGAAGAAGCAGCCACTCTGCAGGAGTGCTGAAGCCAGGGGAGCGCGGAGGCCACTCTTGGGCTGGTCTTCCTCAGCGTGCAGGATTTCAGAGGTGCCAGTCGGGCAGGTCTGCCTGACTTGCCTCAACAGAGGCAGGTGGTGGAGGTGGTTCTTATTTTTTTCTTTCCCTTTGTAGGTGTAACCTGGCCAGTGTGATGCTACAGCTCCTGGCTCTGAGAATTCCCAACGTTCTCACCTTCGACTTTATGTCCAAGCCATCCCCAGGTAAGTGGGAGTGACGGCAGCGTTGGAAGGAGTGGGTAACCGGTCACTGAGAATTTATCTGAAAATAAATGTTTTGGCTGAACTGATAATGGAGAGCGGGGGGAGCCTGTATCATAAGGAGCGTAACACTTCCTGGACTGTTGCCACCTCTCCCAGCTGACAAGTGAACTCATCGGAATCTTCTGCCATCTGGGTGGACTGGAGTCCCTTAAGTGCTCACTGATGGTGGTCAGTGTTGTGAAAGCAGGAGCTGGGGAATACAACTGCTCAACAGAGTGAGGAGCAGCATGGGATAAAAGTAGGCTGGAGGTGCAAAGAATCTGAAGAAATCTTGGTGGGAGGCTTCTAGAGGAGAGCAGCCTGCAGGGGTCCTGACAGGGCTGCTGCCAAAGGCTTGGCATGGCAACCTTACCTTTGCTTCTATTTAAAATATAATTTGTGAGTGTTGTGTCAGTGGAACGTGCCTGGTGGACAGCCCTGGAGGCTCGAGCAGTTTAATCATACTAGGCACAGCAGTGCCATGTCGTTGTCTTTCACTCTGATCCGGAGACACTGCCTCTGATGGTGCCAGGGGGAGTCCTCCTAACCTCTGCTGATATTGCCAACAATGAAGCCAACTGGCTGTACCATTCTGTCTTGATAGATGCCGTTCAGGCAGCCATTGAGCAACTGGATCTGCTGGGGGCTGTGGACCGGAAGGAGGATCAGGTTACTCTGACCCCACTGGGAAGGAAGATGGCAGCATTTCCTCTGGAACCCAAATTTTCTAAAGTACAAATGATAGGCAATAAGCTTTTTATTTTTATCTGGATATATTTTTCCATAGTTATCAGTGTCTTATTCTCAAGCTCCTTAAACGACTTCCTTTTGACTTGATAATGAGTTAAGAGGTTTGTTTTGACAAAATTTCCCACATTTACCTTCTGATTCCATGTAAGATGTCCACATAAGGTAGAATGACAAGGTACCTTCCATACAGGTGCTGTTACCATGATACATTCCTAACAATACACATGTTACTCCTGGGGGAATTCTGCACCACTGCACATGCGCAGACTTTATGTCCCCCGCAGATTTCTTTGCTTCCCCGCAGAAAAATGACTTTCTGACGGGGAAGCAAAGGGAAACCACAAGAACGGTCATGCAACCCTCCCCAGCAGCATGTTTCAGGTGCCCAAGGCAGCCGGCAGAGAGGTGGGGCAGGAGGTGGGACTGGGGAAGACCTGGCTGGTGGCTCCTACCCTGTGCCGGGCTCAGCTGCTAGTCCCGGCTGGGCTAGGGAGGACGAGACTTCCTCTTCCTATGCATGGCATCCAGAGCCGTGTCAGACCCACCCTCAGATTTCTCCCCTGGCTGTAAGAAGCTCTGCAAACTTCCCCCTCCCCCCGTGCTTCTTGCACCCAGCGCTCCTCAGCTGCAGGGGGAGGGGTTCCTGTTCAGGGAGCTGCTCCCCCTTCCCCCAACCGCAGTGCATCCAGACCCCCTCATACCCAGACCCTCCTTCTGAGCCTCACCCCCCCACACCCAGAACCCCCATGATGAGCCACACTCCCCCTGCACCTGGATCACCCCAACAAGCCACCCATACCTGGATCCCCACCCTACTGAGCCCCAACCAGCTGCACCTGGATCCCAACCCCACTGAGCCCCACTCCCCCAGCATCTGGACCCCCCTGCTAAGCCCCAACCACCTTCACCTGGACCTCCCTGCAGAGTCCCATTACTGTTGCACCCAGAACCCCACAACAAGTCCCTGTGCATCAAGATCCCCCCCACACTCAGATCCCCCACTGAGCCACCCACACCCAGATTGCCCCACACAGAGCCCTGTCAACCCACACTTGGACCCCCCATACTAAGCCCCTCCACGCTTGGATCCAGTTCCTATTAATATCCGTGAGCATTGCTGCTATTCAGTAGATGTGGAACTTGGCCCTGAGTAGCTGTAGCCTCGCATGCGCTGAAAATCCTAGTAGATTAGAGAGGCACAGTTTTCCTTTACAGAAACTGTACTGGTTTGTCCTGTCATACCCTGCTCATCTAATGGGTGCTTTATAATCCTATTTACTTCAGCCATTTCCTCTGGTACTGAAGTGAGGCTCACTGGTTTGGAATTCACCTTTAGTGCCTCTTGTTGATAGGTAGGACATTTGCTCCCCTCCTTTCCTCTAGCACATTCGTTGATTTTAATGAGGCAAGTTAGAGTTGAAACCAAAGTTTCCAAAAGAGCTGACTTTGTCTTACTTACAATTTTCATATGAATGAGCGGTGTTATGTTGAAATTTCCTTAAAATGATCAGCTCTCCCCAATAGTGTGAGTGTATGTGTATATCTGTGTGCCTAAATAGCAAAAGTGTGTAATTCAAGGTTTGTGAGTAGTTTAGCTCATTCAAATGAGGACAACTTAAAAGAATAATCCTTAATGATAGTTATTATTACCAGTGCCTCCGTGATACTGCATTGGCATGAGGATGGACAAGCTATGTCCCCTAGTACGTCTCTTCCCTCTGTCTTCTATGATTTTAAGAATAAACCAGAGTTCCCCTCTCTTTTATATCTGATCCTATTGAGCCAGGAGTTAGTTTAACACAGAGAAGGTCTCTTTTAAAGTTTACATTACCCACCAAGATTACTGTGCTGTCGAAATCTGCCAGCTTTCTAGCTGGTGAAACCCATGAAAGCAGCTCTTGCTCTGTGCTTTGCAGACTATCCTCATGTCCCCCAAGTTCCACTGCACGGAGGAGATCCTGACCATCGTGTCCCTGCTCTCGGTGGACAGCATTCTCTACAACCCCCCATCCCGGCGGGATGAAGTGCAGTCTGTCCGGAAGAAGTTCATTTCCAGCGAGGGGGATCACCTCACCCTGCTCAACGTCTACAGAGCCTTTAAAAATGTCAGCGGTAATAAGGTAGGTGGGGATGGAGCCTCTGGAGACGGTACAATAACTCGTCCGCTGGGGATCTGACCTCTCTCCGTGTACCTGCACTTCGCTTTGCATCTGAGTGCCTCCTAATCAATATATTTATCCTCACTATGCTTCTGTGAGATGGGAAAGGGCTAACCTCATTTTACAGGCTGAATAAGTGACTTAATGAAGGTCACACAGGAACTCTGCAGCAGAGCTGGGAACCGAACCCATCTTTCGAGGCCCTGGTGAGCACCTTAACCTCAAGGTCATCATTCCTCCTTGTATTGTTCCAGGTGGGTAGGATTGTGTTTCAGCTGACCACCAGGAAATGCCTGGCAATGCTCTTCAT
The DNA here is from genome assembly GCF_002925995.2 of Terrapene triunguis. Classification (NCBI taxonomy): domain Eukaryota; kingdom Metazoa; phylum Chordata; order Testudines; family Emydidae; genus Terrapene; species Terrapene triunguis. The sequence continues at coordinate 3,185,144 of NW_020664582.1, read as the reverse complement.
CATTTCAGAGCTCCTTACAAAGAGATTGGGCCTTTCTGCAAGTTTTGTAGATGTGATTTGGATTTAATCCACAAATCAAACTCTCCAGTCTGATTTCTAAGTATGTAGAGTCGCATCCTGGGCTTCCTAGCGTGTTTTTCTTCCTCAGGGCTCCCAGTGTGATTTACAAACTTGATGCTTCTAGGAATCGCTTTCACCATCTCTGGGGAGGAAGCGCAGAAGCTGTTTCATGGCACATGGCAAACCCACAAAACAGTTTAGGACTGTGGGTGAGGAATACTGTGTCTAATTGGAACTGTAGGAGGGAATTTAGGTAGACTGAGTGTAACTATCCATATTGCGAATCTGGCCAGAAGGGTAGCAGCTCTCTGTTGAATGGGTATGTGATTTAGGGACTCTGGTTTACATCTGATCCAAAGACAATGTCCCTAACATCCTTGATAAAGAAGTGAATTGTTCTGGCTTCCACTTGCTCTGCTGCAGGAATGGTGCAGAGAGAACTTTGTGAACAACAGGAACATGATGCTGGTGTCAGACGTCAGAGCTCAGCTCAGGGACATTTGCCTAAAGGTAACTAGTTGCTGTAAAATTCTTCTGTCTTGTTATTGTTTTACCTCCCCTCTACTCCCGAATGGCTTCCCTGTACCAGATCCTAGCAGAGGGAAACACTGTGCCTTCAGTTCCTGGTTTGAATATGGTTGGACTGAAACTAACTCCTCTAACGGACAGCTTGGACCCGTCTCTGGGCAAGCGTCCCGCAAACTCATAATAATGGCAGCTGTCCAAGCTTGAATTGGAATTCCTATTCCTTTTGAGCTTTTGGTTGTACCATATTTGCTTTTCAAACATGTGCACCCACAGTTATTGGAAGGGATGCCAGAAAGCAATAGGTGATGTGGGCTTTTGTGTTGCGCTAGAAGCCCCGATTCCAGTCTCACTCCCACCGTGTGGTGATTGTGAGACTTTTCCAGGCTTGTTTTATGAGACTTAATGTTAGTAGGGTGTCTGATCTTGAGCTGCAGGGCACCAAACACAAGGGATTGCCATCTCTCTCTTTCTCTCTCGTTACTAACCAGCTATCATTACCGATTGAGTCCTCCCGATCGGACACGGGGAATATCCGCCGCTGCCTGGCTCACAGCCTCTTCATGAACACTGCAGAGTTGCAGCCGGATGGCACCTATGCCACCGTAGACTCCCACCAGCTGGTGGCAATCCATCCCTCCTCGGTCCTCTTCCACTGCAAGCCAGCCTGCGTAACGTACAACGAGCTGCTTCACACCAACAAGTGCTACATGAGGGACCTGTGTGTAGTGGATGCAGATTGGCTGTATGATGCTGCACCCGACTACTTCCGCAGGAAGCTAAGAGCAGCCAAGAACTGACCCACCCTTGGTGTCACCAGGCTAACTGTGGGGGATTCCTAGGGTCATGGGATCAGATTTTTGTAACAAATGTACAGGAACAATAGAGCTTTGCCTTGCCAATCTGGTAGGACTGTACAGGAAATGGCTTCTCCACAAGAGCCATACTTCATGCACTGTTGCTGCACTGGCTTAGAACAATCATCTTTTATGACAGTTAATAGATAAGAGGGAAATATTATACATGTATATAGTATGTTTGTAAATATATATATATATATATGTATATGTTTGGGGGCGGGAGGTGATGGTCTTGGATTCCAGTTTTTAAAACAGAAGTATAATGGAGTTGTGTATGAAGAAATGAGAGTCCCAAGGGGACTCTTCTGAGCAGACCTGGTATTTTTTGACAATTGCCCTTGTATCCCTTGCAGGTTTTATCGGCAAAAAGTTTTAAATCTTTATGTATAATTATATTAACAGGACAAAAATACCTTTTTTAAATGTACATTTTTCGGAGGGAGGTGCTAATGTATTTTACCTCATCAGACATCTTTCTGCCTGATGTCACTTTCACCACCTTGTTTGACCCATTTGAAAGCCAGTAAAGAGTTATCTGAATTGACAGCTCTTCGTCACCTGTGCCTGTTTGTTAGACAAACCTTGCGGGGCTGATAGAGGTGAAGTGCCATTAAGAGACGATGATCAGTTAACCCATGTCGTCTGCTAGCAGAGAGACTGCAGGCATGTCTTTCAAATGCTTTGTTAGTTCTCATTGCTGCATCACCAGCCCAGCTGTGTCTTTTTAAACAAAATTCGTCTCCATTATCCAGTTGGTTTTCATGTAGCTGTGTAGTGAACCGGGTGCCATGCAAGTAAAACGCTTCCAGGGCTGCCCCTGTATGGCCACACCAAAGTGCCAGTATTCCTATGGAACGCTGGCACTTCACCACAGAAGTCGATGTCAGCACTGAAGAGGTTAGTTCTAGGCTGGTAGGAGGCCAGTCTCTGAACCTTGTACACACAGTTTTTCTTGCATACGGATGCAGAATCTTAAGCCAGTTGGCCATTGCAAAGCCAAACTAGGGAAAGCAATGGATTGGCACTTGGTCCTCCTAAGTCTATGTTTATCTGTAGCTCTCCGTTGTTCACAGCAGTGATCTGTGGCTCTGGATTCGAGAGCTAGTGCTGAAAATCATTGTCTCTCAAGCAAGAGAAGTTGATGTTCGTTGCCTGGTGGTTGTGGTCACCTGATATTAATATGTAACGTGCACACATGCTGCAGAAATAAGGGAATGCTGGGCTCACCACCACCAAAGAGTTAAATCTAAGGAAAGGATCAGCCACTGCAGAGCTCTTATAGGTAGTATGTATTGTTAAAGTTGGGTAACATTTCCCCAGTGAGTTGGATGCTTCTGTTAATTGGCAACAAGCTATCGTCTGTGAGATCTAAGTTTTGCTTGGGCAGGCGTGGCTAGTTATATTTTGCTAGCAATTTATAACCATGTAATCCATAGAAGAATCATAAAAGTGCAGATGGTAAAACAGATATTTACAACTGAGATGGCAAAAGAAGTTAAGTATAAAGATCCCAGGCTCTTTACATGGCAGACAGTCTAACGAATTAGCAAAAACTGATATCTTCCATACTTGTTTTTTAGCATTCCCACAAAGCACAGATCTTTAAAGAAATCTCTGCTTCTTACTTAGGAATCCAATCAGACTGTTGAGTTTGGCAGTGGTCTATTATGCATCCCCTCTCTCCAAATGCCACTTGACTTTATAACCAGCTGTCTTCTGAGTACAGTCTTTTCCTCTGCTTTGCTATTAAGACACATTATTATTATTATTATTCAGTATGTGTGTGAGGGGTGGAATTCGGACTGTTAACTTCTGTATTTTGCCCTCTGAAATTTTTGCGCCAGTCTTTGCCTGAAGAGATTTTCTTTGTCATGGCAGCCAAAGGTTTCAAAGCAGAAGCAAAGACTTTGTTTCAGACTCAACCCAGAACTCTGGCAGCAAAGAAATTGCCCTCCACCATGCTTGTCCCCCCACACCTTTGTTCATCCTTCCTTCTTGGCCAGGTTAAAACTTCCAAGTTCACTGCTTGGAGATAGCAGATCACTGTAAGTCTTATCCTTTGCAATAGCTCATCAGGTTATTTCGTGGCAAACTTTCCAGAAAAAAAAAATGAAGATGTAATTTGGAGTCAGACTTCCTTCAAAAGCTCTTTAATCATCAGATATTTATTTTCCCCATTACAGTTTTACACCAGTATTTTTCTGCTTTTCTTGATTATTTTTGTCCTTCATTAGACATTTGTAGCATGGCAACGTTGGCTAGGAACGCTACATCTGTCTTCGGCATTTTGGGCTTCATCCAGCATCTAGTGGTCAGATTCTTCTCTGAAGGAAAATGCAATAAGAACCAATCTTATTTTTTACTCCTGTGTTTTATACAGGGACGAAGGCAGGTTCAGCCAGTCTCATTGCTTGATTGTCCAAATATTACTTGCCCAGTAATGTCTTGAATGAGTGGAATGGACTGTTCTATTATGTCTGAATGGGGATGGAGAAAAATTGTAAGAAGTTTTTAAATTATATCCTTATGAGTACTTCTAAAATAACTTCTCTGGGAGAGGCAACTTCTAGTTTCAGCAGAAATCTCTTTGCACAGTTTGAGTTGTTCAGTTTTAGGATGAGATGACTTAAAGCAGATTAGATTTCTAAAAGGGGAAGATGGGAAACTTTTATTAAATAATGTGATTAGTTAACACGAGCTGCTCTGGGATATCCCAGTTTGACTAAAATGGTGTTTAGTCCACTCTTGTATTTTTCAAACATCGATTTTACTTTTTAAAAAGAAATGTTTTAATGGTGCTGCTCAGGGATAGAATCATATTGGAAAACTCATTATTCTTGTGAACAGATAAACTGCTGACTTTACTGTGTGATCTGCAGGGAGAAGTTATGCTTTCTATCTTGACATTTTTTTTCTGGTTAAATGCTTCACAATTACACAGTATGTTGCAATATGCCTTTTCGACAGGCTACTATTATTCTGACTACCTTGGTCCTCATCCAGTGAAATCTATGACAAATACCTCTCTTTAAAACCTGAATTACACTCTTAAATATCTGCAAATCACTGATTCCTAAGAGCAGCATTAGTGTAAATAGGTGCACTCCAGTTACACAGTATGCCTAGAGTATCTTCCCTTCTGCTTCCAGGAATAGTGAAGTGTATCAATCTATTTCCAGACAAGGTGACACTGAATTTTTACAGGGGTCTTGAGGAGATGTATAAATGTATCCCTTAGTTGTGCCTCTCACTGTATCCTTGTTGGTAAGAAACATGCTGAGGGGCTGGGGGCAAAGTTGCCTCCTTTCTATGTATGACCAGCTGCAATTCTGGATGGCATTTCAACAGTATGCTGCTACTTCAATTGTTATAACTCATACAAACTGCAGGGAATTATTAAAACACTGTATATAATTATTCCTGTGTTTATACAGAAACTCTGCATCTGTAGGGGAAAGTGGAATAAAAGCACACTTTGTTTGGACAGCCTATTAACAATATGTTTGGGGATTGGGTGTGGGGAGGGGAGATCCATTCAGAAGCAACTAATTTGTACATTTGACTTTCCCATAATAAAGAGATGGCTAAACTCCAAGTTCAAGAAGCTGTTGTCTTATGTTCTATACATAGCTCAGGCTTTGAAGTGAGGAAGCTAAGTGGCTATTAAAAGTACCTCATGGAATGTTTAGGTACAAATTCTAATTTTACATAGTGATTTTCTTTTTTGTACTTTGGATTCTTGTAACATGATGTTTTATTCTAAGCATAGCTTTGCTGTCATGACCTAAAGTCCTTTTGTGAATGTGTTTTCCTGGTGTCTTTTATTGATTGATTGATTGATTGAGAGCTGGTCACTAGAGAGTAACATCACTAACTCATACAAAAGGTCAGCGTGTTATGCCAGGGTGCATGTCCCCTGGTCAGTCCTTCTTTTAAAATTAATATTAGTACTAGGTTATTTTTTGACTGTTACTTCTATTTTCAAATAAATTTAAGGGGACTTGCAAAGATGAATGAAAAGCTGAATGCTGTTATCTTATAAAGGGGCGGAGAGAGAATATTGAGATAAAGTTTAATACTATTTACAATACTATTATTTCTAGCCCACGAGTTTTCAGTGCCCTGTACAATTTTAATTGACCTCTATACAATTATTAAAAAAATTGATTTCTATAAGCCTTAAAAATCAGTGTTCAGGGAAAAATTGTAAATACTGATGTCTTGATAACTTGGACTCACTATCCTACTCCTGGCTGCAGTTTTTTTTTTTTAGAGATTCTTGGTTCATGAAAATAATGTGATTTAGCATATCTGCAGAAAGAATATGGAAACCTGAAGAGTGAGAAATTAGCAGCTGCTCCCTTGATGCAATGTCATGAGTGGCACAGGAGAAAAGAAAAATGTTATATGGCAGGGGTGGCCTCCAACTATACTCTAGCAGAAGAGCTGGCTTCTGTTGCCAGCTCTGCAACTGATGTGGGGAAGTAACTTCTCCCCTCTGTACCTTAGGATCCACATCTGTAAAATGAGAATAATTATAATTACCTTCCTTTTATAATTTTTTTGAGATCTATGAATGAAAATTGCTACACAAGGGTTAAGCCTTTATTATGGTAATTAGTGTTTCCAAATTTATCTACCTTCTTAGTTTTCTTCATTATGGAAGTTACACACACAAGTGGGTGAGGTAATATATCTTACTTAGTGGACCAACTTCTGTTTGTGAGAGGTGTTCAAGTGACAGGTTTCTTTTGCAGGGGAGATAGGTGAGGAAAGGCTTGGGGTTTTGTTTTACCTTTTGACTGCATGTTTTAACGACATACCTACGATGGGGAGACTCTAGCCGTTTGATCACTGAAGTGTAAATACTATCTAATCACTATTTTAGCTCTTACTGTTTTAACAGCCTGATATTCAGTAGTTGCCACTTCAGCAATTATATGCTTTCAAAGCTGTATTTGGTGGGAGAGAGGGAGTCTGCTTAATTTGGACTTAAATCATTGCTGACATGACCTTCAACAGTGAGTAGTGATTTTGGGTGTCCAAAATGAGGCGCATTAAAGAGTCGTAATTTTCTGTGGCTGCTCAACTACCGGAAGCCTTTAAGGCAGAGATACTCAACAGGTAGACTGTGAGCCCAGTCCAGCCTGCCAGAGGCTTTTAAGTGGACCCCTACATCCTTTTATTTATCGTCATTATTTTCTCTGGAGTCTGGACCTTGACCAAAATAATTGACTACCTATACCTGAAGCTGTCTCAAGTTGGCATCCACAATCACTAGTCACTTTTGAAAATTGTGGGCTATGGTTATTCTCAGCTGCAGCACACTTGCTTTGTGCTGAAATCGGGTGTTGGCTTTTTGGTGGAAGAAAGAATTCCTATGGCTCAGCCTTCACACCCGGTGGGAACCAAGCTCCGTGGCTACCCCCTGTGAGAGCAAAGGGGATGGGATTATAAATGCGTCTGCCGCTTTCCTGGGCTTGTGGCGCGGCATGGACGCAGTAGGGTTGCCAACCCTCCAGGATTGTGCGGGAGCCTCCAGGAATTAAACAATTAATCTTTAATTAAAGATTGTCATGTGAGGAAACCTCCAGGAAACCAAAGCTGGTAACCCGAGCGGGCGGGCGGGCGAGGGCCCAATCCAGGCTGCCAGGGGCTTTTCAATGGCCCCCTGGGGCGGGGACTTGGCTCCATTTGTACAGCGCCTCGCACGGGGGTGGGGCTCGGGGTGCTCCAGCCGGGCCCATGGAGCCAAGTCCGGAGGTTGCGGGCTCCTGCTGCCCTGGCTCTGCCCCGGTCAGCGCTGCGGCCTAGCCGGGAACAGACGAGCCCCAGTCCGAGTCCGGCGCCTCACGCCCCGGAAGGTGGGAGAAACGCTTCCGGGTGACGACGCGCTTCCGGGTGACGGCTTGCACTTCCGGGTGAGGGGCTGGTCCCTGTGCTCTGCTCCCCCACGTGCCGTGCCCCCGCCTCACTCGGCCTCGCTCTCCTGGCAGGATGCTGCTCGCCCGGGCTCTGCGCGCCGCCGCCGCCGCCCTCCGCCCGCTGCCGCCGCGGGTCCCGCCCTCCCCGCTGCTGCGGCCCGCGGCCCTGCTCTGCGACGCCCGCCCGCCCGCCGCCCGCCCCTTCACCCGCAGCCTCTGGCTGCTCAGCGGGGACGCGGCCGGGACGCAGCGGCCTGGCCTCCTGCGGCCCCAGCGAGCCTCCCCCTGCGGCTGCGGCGGCCTCCACACCGAGGGTAAGACGGGGGGTGGAAGGAGGTGGAAGGAGGCGGCCCCGGGAAGGGCGGGGGGGTGGAGGGAGGCGGCCCCGGGAAGGGCGGGGGGTGGAAGGAGGCGGCCCCGGGAAGGGCGGGGGGGCGAGGCTGGGCGACGCGGGAGTCCCGGGAGGAGAGCGGGGTTTCCTAGGCGCGGGGAGCCCCGTCCCCCGTTTCCCGCGGGCGGGCGGTTCCCGGGAGAAGCGGGTTGCTGGCCTGGGCGGTCAGGGTGCGTGTAACGGGCCCAGGTGGACGCTCCGCCTCTGAGCTGCAGCCTGGGGCTGGCTCCTGGTCCGGGACGGCGAAGGGGCCGGGAGCTCTCGGTCTGGGCTCCGGGCTCCCTCCCTCGGAAGATCTGCAGCTGTAAACCGCTTCTCTCTGGGCTCCTGGTGTTCCCTGTGTGGCACGTGGGCGCTTGTGTTCTCTGCATCTCAACAACTCCTAGGCACAGAGTCTCCTGTGCTTCGAGATGCTGGGGATGGATGGATGGATGGAAGATGTCTGACTGTAGCGGAACTGGGAATTGGGTCTGTGGGATTCTGTTCCTATCTTTATCACTGACAAAATGTGTGACCTTGGGCAAGTCACTTAACCTTTCTGTTATGTGTCAGCCCCGTGTCTCTTTCCTCCCTCCTCCCCCATCTTAACTTCAGCAAACCCAGTGGTGAAATACAGATAATTCACCTGCTTTATGGAAAGGGTTGGTGGTGCATAATGATTGCAAAGCAGTGTGCGCTCCTTAGATGGATGGTTAAACAGGTATTTATCTGTATTGTAATCTAGTTTCAGTCATGGACGTATATTGGGATTGTCACCCTCTGACTTCACTCCTAGGCCCTACAGGGCAGATTCTTATGCCTGAGATCTGTTGTAGTCACTGGGAACCCTGCTTAAGACTCCAGTGATTCTATCCAAGTTCTTGTGCTCACTTCATTAATAATTTAGGTGCTTTTTTTCTCGTGTATTGTACCTGTATCAATACTTGTATGTATTGAAAGAACAGCTTTTAATAATGTCTTTTAGTAATGGCGTGTTACTTAACTCTTCATCCAGAACTTCAGCCCCTTTGGCAAATTAAGGGTTCTCATACGTCATCACTCTGCACACGCTTTAATTCTTTGCCCTCTTCAGTATAGTGCTTTTCAGCTGAACATTGCAAAACTCTTTATGAACGAATAGGCCTTGTAATCTCAGTATAAGGTATGTGGTATTACCTCCCACCATTACCACTTTATACCAGGATAAACTGCGGTACACAGATGTTATTTGGTCAAGTCAGTGGCTAAGCTAGAAATAGAATCCTGGAGGCCTAACTTCATTTTCTCTTCTAGCCACAAGGAAACAATATTTCTCTAACTCAGGTGTTTTAATGTCTTCATCTCTTTTTATTCCTCCCAGGGGACAAAGCGTTTGCAGAGTTTCTGAGAGATGAAATTAAAGAGGAGGAGAAGATCCGGAAACATAAATCCCTGCCCAAGATGTCTGGAGGGTGGGAGCTAGAAGTGCATGGCACTGAAGCCAAATTGTTGCGGAAAATAGCTGGTGAGAGGTAAGTGTGAGATGGGTTTTTCAATGAGCTGATATTTGATCTTGTCAGTGAATATAAGGACTTAGTATAAATACCAGTGAAGCAGGATAAGCATGTCTTGTCCATGATAGATGTTGTGTTAATGAAAAGCTATTAACTTAGTACTGCTTCCCAATGTCACTTGGTGCTGTCATCCAGGCCAAGTGGAGATTACAAAAGCTTTGTAGTCACTTTATTTTTCCATCCTGTAGTGCAATGGGGTATACTTTGCCATTGTATCTTGCCCTGTGTCTTCTAAGGATTCATGGCACCATTTCACCCTAAGGGGCAACAGGAAACATGAATTTAACCTAGTAAACTGAAAATGCATTAGTTCATAAATACAGGGAATTTATGGGGTTTAAACTTTGTGCAGTGATCTTATCTTAAAATTTATCCTTGAGAGTAGCACACCATACGAAGTGCTGGGGAAATTCAGTGAAGTGCACAATATACTTCAGGCCCCGTTATTGACATCCCAGATTGAATAAGCACCTGAAACTTTGTGAGCAGTAATAGAGCTGTGAGTATCAGTTCAACTAATGTGGCTTTTATCTGGTATTTAATCTCATCCTTTGTTACATTGTGTTGAAGGATTACAGTTACATTCAACATTAACAACAGCATTCCACCAACATTTGATGAAGAACCACAAGAAGGACAGAAAGCTGATGAACAGGAGGTAAATTTACAGCCTTTATGTACCCTTTCAATAAGTGCAGTGTAGTAGAGGAGAACATTAGGCATTTGCCTGGTCTACAATTAAACTACCCTCTCCCTCTTATTGCAATATCAAAGGTAGAAAGACACTTGGTAGGCATAAAATGTGCCCGTACAAGAGGATCCTTTGTAGCTAAAAGTGAAGGGAACTAAGATGTTCGAACTTATGGCTACCTTTGCAACTTGCTGTGATATGAAGTACAGTTAAAAAAATCTTAATCCATAAATATATTCACACACCCCTCGATCTTTTATAAGGTCATCTATATTTATGGTGATGGTGGGATTTAATCAGCCGGTATTACAATAGTTAGTAAATAGAATCACTTACCACTTTTAAAGTGAGCGATGTGATGGTTTTGAGGCAAAAACTTGCTTTGCTGTGAACACCGATATTAGACATATTCAAGGAATCTGTGTAGTGTCTAAAAACCAACCAGTTTAAGTTTTGTAGCAGTTGGTTTATGTACTGCCTGCTATCCCCACTGGTCTTTGTATAGAAAGTAGTTACCTAGCATAGGTGGAGTCCAATGCTAACGTGATCTTCCTCTTACTTTTCATAGCCTGAACTTACATCGACTCCTAACTTTGTTGTAGAAGTAACAAAAGATGACCCCAAACAGACTCTTGTGCTTGACTGCCACTATCCTGAGGATGAGGTAGGTATCATGAATTGGAGGAAGTGAACCACTGGTAATTGTGGGTTGAATGGGACAATGCACTCTGATTCTGTGCATCGTCTTATTCCTCTTGTCTGGTCAGGCAAGATTTTGCTGTACAACGTATATGCGCTTCCATAATGTATAGACTGTCCTATTACCATCTTGTTCAGTGTGACACAATAAAAGGTTTTAAATGTTTGCAGAGCTGGGAAGTTCCACTCCACTCTGCATATCCTGGTCTCGCTTCCCTAAGTATAGCTGCTTGCTTTCCTCTGTTCTAATAGCTTCTGCTGAACAGAGTAGGCAGAAGGAAGTGAGCAGCAATTTTTAGCAGTGTACCGTAACTTGAAGGACAGCTATTTATTTATTTATATATATATATATTTATTTATTTTTCTACACAATGCATAATTGACTTGTGGAATTCATTGTCACTAGATGTCATTGAGACCAAGAATAGTAGAATTCCAAAATAAATTAGACATTTTTTCTGTAGAGAACATTGCAGTTGCATTTGAATTTTTTTTTAAAAAAACCTTAATAAAATCCTTAGAAGGGATATAAATCTTAATGCTTCATAGTATAAGCCAAACTCTAGTTGACAATGTTTAGGAGGAAACTTCTTCTTGGGTTATTCCAGAATTGTCCATTAGAAGATTTTGTACATCTTCCTCTGAAGCAATTGGTACTGGCCACTGTCAGAGACAGGATAATGGGCAACAAATAATGGTGGATTGATCCATTATGGCAACTTGAGTGTTTTTGTGCTTATGTGTAGGTGTCCTTACCACATGTACACAGCAAGAGGAGAAGTAGGGACTCCTAAGTATGTTAATAATCAAAACCTGCAAGTGTAGTTAGCTTTACCATGTGTCAGTCATATTGTTGGGCTCCATAGCTTTTGCCAGCTGAATAACGTTCCTGATCCAGAATGTAATGGCTGAAGGTGCTCTCCAGTTAGGGCAGTTCTTCCTCACAGATCTCCTTTCTTGTCTCAGATTGGACATGGGGAAGAGGAGGAGAGTGACATTTTCTCAATCCGGGAGGTCAGCTTTCAGCCCACTGGAGAATCAGACTGGAAGGACACCAACTACACTCTCAGCACAGACTCTCTTGACTGGGTAGGTGCTGCTAAAACCTGTGTAGCACATGAGACTGCATAGAGCTTAGCTCAACTCATCCCATTTGGTTTTCTCTCTAGATGTTGATATAGTCACCAGGAGCCCTGTCCTGGGATCGCTTCTTGGTGAGCTCTTGTTGAGAAGGAGAGTCCAGTGGTTAGGGTGCTTGCCTAGGACTTGGTATTCCCTACTCTGCCCCAGGCTTCCTGTGTGACTTTAGGCAATTCTGTGCCTCAGTTCCCCATCTGTAAAATGGGGATAATAGCACTGCTGTCCCTTATAGGGGTGCTGTGAAGATGAATATAGATCTATGAGGTGCTCAGATACTACTGTGATGGGAGCCATATATGTACCTAAGATAAATTGAAGTCAGTGAGACTTCTGCAGGCTTATCTGTAGAATACTGACCAAGTATCAGTTAGTGAAATTATCCCAGTTGTGTGAAAATTTGACAGATCATTTAAGGTAAAGTTAGCAGACACTCATGCATGTTCTTCTGTCTGTGTGTTACGGGCACATTTTATTATGCATATTTTGTGTGTATTTACCAAAAACCTCACCAGGCATGTGCTGATATCCTCTACATGCCAGTGATTTAATTGGAAATCCATGTGGGAGAAAGGATTGGTATGTGCAAGTCCTTTTGCAGGCTCAGGTCTGTATCAAGAAGTGAGACTCACTGGCTGGAACAGTACTACTGATAATGCCAGAGGTTGAGATGCTGATTTTTTTTTTTTTAACATACACAATCAAATTGGGCAAAGGGGAAGGTCTTCTACATCCCTGGTTCACATTTACTGCTTAGTACAAAACGTGTTCTTTGGGGTGGCATTATCACGCAAGTCTACTTGCAACTCTAACAATAGATGAATATGAAAAAATGCAATGTATGATTTGGAAAGGAACTGAATCTTAATTGAACAGGTCTATACCTCTGGTACCAATCTTCTGACCATGCTGGCCAGACAGTACTGAAAATAACCTGTGTCCAAACTTCAAATACATAGCATTACACGGAGAATCTTGGGTGGGATAAAAGGCTTTTTGGTGATGCAGATGGTTTTCAGCAGACTTGATTTACTAGCTTGCATTGTCATTAGACCATCTCAGTATTACAGTTGGGTGCAGTTTAGTAGAAAATAACAGTATGATCCATCCATTAGAGGTCTCCTCTATCATTCCTGTATTAGTCTCCTGTAAATCTTGATCCTAGTTTAGGCCTGCTGTGAGGAAGGGAACAGGTTCTATGAATTTCGGGAAAATACATTCACTTCTTCCCAGTGGAAAGTGAAATACAAAAGGGCATTTAAAAGTAATGCTTATCTATAATTCTTTGTTGAATAATTATAAATTTCTTGCAGGCTCTGTATGACCACTTAATGGATTTCTTGGCTGACCGAGGAGTGGACAACACATTTGCTGATGAATTAGTTGAGCTCAGCACTGCATTAGAGCACCAGGAGTACATTAAATTCCTTGAAGACCTTAAAAGCTTTGTCAAATGTCAGTAGATGAGGAAATTAAAAGTCAAAGCCTGCAAATGTGGATATCCTGCAGCAGTGCTCTTACCTGCAGCTGATACCACCAGTAAGTTTAAAACTTCAAAGTGGGATAAACACATCATGGAAAACTAAATGATTCTCAATGATTGCATTTCAAATTTAATTTATGTTGCAGCCTGGATTTTAAGTTTTGTGTCATTCTCACACCTCCCACCAGTTTGGGTATTTTTGTACAATTAAGAAACATGATATAATGACATGAAGAATAAAATCCACTCGAGAAAAATTTTCTTTTGGCTTTACTGTTGCTGGTTAAGAAGTGCTGTAAATTGGTCAGAGGCAAATACTTAGGTAGAAGTCATAGATGCCTTTCGGCGGGTCATGGGGAAGCTGAGTTCTTAAAATTCAGACTGCATTTTATTTGTGGTGGCATATAAGATATTAGACTGTTAAATTAATTTGCCTCAACATAGAAGGTGATTGGAGGCAGGAGAGGAAGCATATTGTTTCTAAATGAATAGTTCAGATCTTATCCAGACTGATGACAGAGCTGCCAACACTGACTTTCATCTTGTAGGAGTTGGTTTCTCAGGCCACTTCCTCATGGTTAGATACCTGCATGACAAATCTTGCAGGCAGACTTATGCACTGTGAAGATGCCGCTCCCTTGCCCCTATTCCTCATTTTTGGATAAATATTTAGAATCCACTGATGCCAACTATGATATAGTAAAACTAGGCTTGCTGGATTAATTTGACTGCACCATTGAAAGGAAATTCTGATCACAGGGACTAGGTTGAGTTCCTGACAACTTGGAAGGCCCAGCTCATATTGGGTAAAGTTAAGCATGTATGGATTAACTCTTGTAGTATTTCAGAGCACCACTACCCTTTTTATCTGGTTACTTAACATTTTATCAGTTTGTTTTCCTTTACAGGTTAAAATTGAAATGTAACATTTCTAGTATCTAATCTTTCAACTACATTGTTTAATACAAGTTAAATAAACATAGGAACCCACTATCATGGGGTTGGGCTTTTTATAACCCTGTTGGCCACTCAATCAGCTGTACCAGTATGAGTTCTTATATAGACCAGCTGTTTAGCTCACTCACTCAGCACCCAATCAGAGCTACAGTGGTCTTTATTTGGAATGGCCAGACATATTCCTCAGCAGCATGTATCCATCACATCAGTGATTCTGAAAACAGCTGAGCTGTGACTGCCCTACTCTGATAAAGAGGTCAGGCTGATTTAAAGGGCACTACTATATCATAACTTACTTCAAACAACTACCCTCTACAGTCAAAAGGAAGTGATGGATGAGTTTTTACATTTCACATTTGTCACTGCATACTAGTCATAGCTTGTGTCTGGCTCAAGGTTGCAAATAAAGATGCACTGTATCATGCTTCCTATTCAATGGTACATACTTTTACTGTTTAGACTTGGTATGTATTAGTCTTTTTCCTGTGATAAAGGTCAGGGGTTAAGCTGTAGTAGCAATGATGGGGACATTAGATCCAGTGAGAGGGAAGACTTTTTAATGTAATTTTTGTAAGTGCCAGTTTGTTTAAAATGGTACCTTTGGTCTTGGTGTATGTTCACTTACATTTCACAACTGAAATTTTCCATCATCAACCCTGGAGCAGGCACCTCCTGCTCTAGAGTAAGTCATGTGTAACTACACAAGCTGAGACAGGCAGAGCCCCAGCTGTTCTTGCTGCAGAACAGGAAATGAATGAAAAGCCAGAGAGGCAGCAGTAAGTTATGAGAAGGCTTGTGCTGAATTCAAGATTCTGGGAGGCTTGTCTCATTTATGTGAATAGCCACATCTCATTTCAAATATTTATTTAGCTATCAAAAGTGCAGATTAAGCCAATATTGCTTGATATCCAGTATTAAAGTACAAAAACATTATATACAGTTAAATATAAAAAGAAAAGATGTGCAGGATGCCATCCAAGTTGCTTAGAGGCTGAAAGAAGGATCTTACTAGTGTATTCTTTCCATGGAGAAAACCCAGCAGGGTTGTAGTTATATGAGAACTGTCCAAGAGTCACAGACCTTTAGAAAAGAAAGTGCCCAGTCACTTACAGGTATAGACTATACAACAGTAATTATAACACTAGGGCACTAATGCTAAGAGGCACCCCCTAAACCTGGGTTTGGTCTATTCACAGGGAGACACTCAAGAGGGGACCATACTATGTCTAAAGGTTATGTTGATTTCAGCACAACATTTGGGACTTCTATAAACAAGCTTTCAGTACGCTTAAATCAAAATGGTTTCACAGCTTGTTACTGAAATGAAAAGAGTGATCTTGTGGATTTAAGCATTCCCTGCAGCGTTTGCAATCCAAACTTTGCAGCACTGTGCTAGTGCAGGAGAACCAGAAAGTAAAACACAGATGAGTCAGTTTCACTAGGTTGTCTAAGATGAGACAACTAGAAAAAAGGAAACAAAGATGAAGAGGAACTTATATTTTAAAGACATCTTTAGTTTTAGTAAAATAGCCTGTTTATTCAGGATATAGATAATTACTTAGCCCAATAGTTCCATTTGTGTTACATGGCATGGAAATACATACTGCATATCATACATGTAAAGGACAAGTAGCCAAATTAGAAAATGGAATGAAACCCTACGGTCTTGTTCCTCATAGAAATGCCGTGTTTTTCCAAACCCAGCAGCTTCCCAAAAGGGGTGTGTTGGGGTGGAGGGGGGGCACGGTTGAAAGGGGAACAGCACAATAGGTTGATTTGTTTTTGCCTACTACATGGAGAAGCGCACATGAATGGGGATGCTTCCCCGAGACTCCCGTGGCAATTTAGACTCACCGGACAGCTCATGAGAAGATTGGCTTCTCCCTCCATTCCACTAGTGATGGAGAACTCAGGATTGTGAAGACACTGATGACCATGTTCTGTTACACTGTCTTCTAGAAGTGACCGGAGCTTCTGTTCTGTCATGCCCTGAGACAGAAATAGATTAAGAAACTCATCTTGTGCTTTTAAGAGGATTTTCTTAGGAGTTGCTTTGCAGCAAGTTTACCTAACTCCAAGAACTAGCATTTCTGACTGCACAGCTCCACATGCTGGATGATTCACTTCAGACACAAGCTACTACACTGGGTTTCTTCAGCTTTTTTTTGTTCTATATGATGCTTAGTAGGAGAGAGAATGTATAGGCCCATATTTTCTCCCAGGCCCCTGCTGCTTGGTTCTCCAATCATTCCATTCAGTGGACTTCTGGGATGGGCTCTACAGACCACAGTTTGAGAACCACAACTCTGCGCAGCCACCTTCCCATCAAACTCGTATGGGTGCAAAAGAGGACCAAGACAGGGCCACAAAAACATGAACGCACCATGTCAGCAGCATTCAAAACAGAGAGGCAACTTTGCCCCAGAATTCTCAGGCACTACAACAATACATGATAGGTTACCTGTGTGCTGATGTATAATCCACACTGGCATAAAACCAAATGACTCATCACAGTCAGGTTATTCCTAGAAATAGAACACAATGTGATAGCCTTGACAGACAACTAGAAAGAGAAAACACTGAATTCCAACCAGACTGAAGTTAGATTTTAGAAGCATCTCTCACACACAGGATTTGTGCCTTCTGAGTAACTGTAACAATCAAACCCTTACTAGAGAAAGAGGTTTGCTTCTCCCCGCTGCCATGCAAGAGGCCAAACTGCATCTGCAGCCAGAGAGAATGACTATTTATCAACTCACTGCAGAATGCCCTGTACCACTTATGGCTATTTTGATCATCAGCGTACCCTATAGTATGCTTCATGCAATGAATGGTATGGAAGAGAGGCATAAAGCTGAGGTGTTCAAGTCATGTTACACACAAAATATGAGGTCTGGTCTTAACTTCTTATGGCATATTGCTGTTAAAGGCCTACTGAGTTCCACAGCTGGCTGCATTCCAGTGATAAGTGAAGAGCTGCATATATCTCTCATTACAGCAAGAATGAATGAAGCCAGACTTCATCAGCCAATCACCAGTTGTTAGAAAGCATGCATAAGAAGATGTTTAAGCTTTGACATCGTCATCACATACTTGGGTGAAATTCAGGTCTACTGGCTTGTGAGGTAGTTAACATATAGCATTTGATGACAGGAACACACTTCACCTTTTACACACTGGACAGATAATCTTGTTGCCTGCGTCCAAGCTGTCAAGCATTGCATTGAGGCACTCCTGGTCAAACTGCAGACTCCGTTCATATTCTTCTATTGTCAACTGTTCTGTTAAAAAACAACAAAAAACAGTTGTCATTGGCTACGGACCTAAGACAAATGTCAAGATGAAATTGCTATGGCTATGCAGAAAGAAATCTGGGTTAGTCGCTATTTCTAACTTATCTTTCTTTGGGACAGCTGCAAAAACATTAGGGGATTCTGTCTTAAATCCTTACTCATGATGCACACTGAAAACCTCTAGATGCTCCTAATCTAACTCTGCCTACTACACCTTCCACCCAAAGATCTCAAAGTACTTTACAAGCATTAATCAACTGCACCTCACATCTTCCTATTTTATAGGTAGGGAAACAGAGATTGTGATTTGTCCAAAGAGTGTCAGAGCCTGAAACTCCTGGATCCCAGCGCTGTGCTCAGACTACTCTCATTTCAGAGGATACAAAAGGAGATTTGTTGTGTGCTATTATGACTGTCATTTGGTCATTGGCTGCTCACGGGAAAGTCAAAATATTTTATATATATGGGAATACTGGAACATTTTTACTTATCCAGCAATGGATTTTCCAACCCTTTAGAAGGGAACTAAAACTCTCGCGAAAAGTCCAAGCTCATGTTCTTCATTGACCTCTCACACATCCCATGATTTAACTCCCAACTCTTGGAGTTGTAACAAAGCAATGCTACCAATCACATCCAACCACCTTCCAGGATCCCAAAGCATCTGAGATCATGGATTTTTTGGGGGTTTTTTTGTTTTTGTTTAAGAGTCCTTTGGAAATCACATGATTTCTGAGCCAAGAAGAAAGTCCAGCCTCAAATAAATGGATGACTAGGATTTCAGGAAGGTTAAAAATGGCTCACGGAGGGTATTTGCATGTGTCAGTATCAAGAATATGTTTTTTGAAAAGCTACCTTGTGAGATCAACTCTTGTTGGATTTCCTCCAGTACTGCTAGTTCATCAGGGTCCTCCAACACCTGAAACATACATAGATGAGGATTAACATCAGCTGGACAGTACTGCATTAAAACAATCCAGTGTAATCAAACAAGTGACTCTGCTGCCTTTGCAACTATATAGTGGGAGTTTCCTGAACTTCCATGGTGTGTTTGCAGCTAGCAAGCAGAGGTTTCCAGACTCTTTTAAAGCTAGATAGAAGTTTCAAGGAAATACAGCCCCACTCCCCTTTAACGTCAAACCGTAACATTTTATACCCATTTGTAGATGTGTCATTCTAAGAAATTGGACAAACAACACTAATCTTTAAAAACCAGGCACAAAAAACAAACAAACCCCCCAGAATCACAAGATTCACATGCAACTGGTGCTGAAGGGAACTTCCCATTCCTAGCTATAAGGGACTGAGAGGCAGTAGCGCCTGATGTTGGATCCTCCACTCATATGGCTGAAGCAGCTCAAAGCTTTTGAGCTGTGCAAATCTTGACCAGCCAGAGGCATGAGATCCTTAAAGCAGGGCATTACAGCTAGATCCCTACTACCCAGAAAGGTGAGAAGGGTACTAGATATAAATAACAATAGATGTACATTATCTTGAGATGAGAAGATGGAGAGCTGTGCATATCTGCAACCCTGAGATAGCACCTGATTAGCAGAGCGAAGCCTGGGAAGTTTAAAGATGAGCCCTAAAGCAAACAGGCTTTTGAAAGTGTAAGGGCCTGCACGTAACAGGAACGATCAGGCCCATTAGAGGGACTGAAGTGTTAAAGGTTTAGTCTCTTAATAAATGTTTCTCCGGTTGAGGACGGAGATGCAGTTTGTAACATCGTTCGGTGGGGAAGCCATGTATAGGGCAGCTCCAAGATGAGGTGCAAGAATCCAGCTCACTGACCTGTGACAGCGCCTCCTTTCTCCTGAGGGAGGGCAGGCTCACGTTCACTGACTGCAAGGCCTGCCACTCCTCCTCCATCACCTCCTGCACGAGAAGAGCAGCCCTTGCATTGCAATGCACTTTCTCCCCAGCCTGGCGGTATCGATCCAGCAGCTTGGCACGACTGTTTTTAAGTCTCTCCACACAGCGCTTAGAGAGAAGAGAAAAGAGATGATGCAGGATTCATTAGCGTCACGCCTCTTCTTTTGGCTGGACAACGGGGCAACCAGACGCTGGTTTTATAGCTCAGGGATGTAACTGAAGAAAATTGAGAAACTACAGGACTGTAATAGCAACATGGTTTTTGGGAAATCCCACTTGCCAACTGGAGCAGGTGGATAGAACCAGAGACCAGTCAGGCTCCTAGACCATTAGCAGACAGGAGGCCAAGAGCTCAGGTTCAATCCAGTTTGGCTGGGATCTCTCTCCAGTCAGAAGGTAAATCAAAGGAAACAGCTGTATTTTCTGCCCAATCTCGAATACACAGGGACCAAATTTTTATGGTGCTGCTATGATAATCCCTTGTGTGTTGCCAGAACTCAACTCAGATACATATTTGGCTGGCAATTCTTTGGCTTCTTCTGGCTAGAAATTACTTGTTCTGCCATCAGCCAGCTGTATATATACTGTCCCCACTCCCTTCTCTCTCTATCTTTTAAGAATAATCTAGAGTTGGTGGTAAGGGGGTAGGAGAATTGACCGGAAATCAGAGCCTGACAATATTTATTTCTCAAGGTTGTACTACTGGCAGTAGAAACCTAGGAAACTCAGAACAGCTCCCCTCTTCCCCCCACTGCCACTAAAGCGCACAGAAGGTCCACATTCAACTCTTCTTTCTAGGTAGCTTTCAGGGTGCCATTGAAAACAAAGCAGTGGCCAACTCATATCTGTTTGAAAATGGTCCTACTGGGTTCCAGGAGGTGGACTGGCACAACCCCTTGTCAAAACAAGGGAACCAGAAGGGGACACTGAGCAGAGAACTCCGGACTGCGCTCACTGCTCCTCCAAGGTGTCAAGGAAGCCAGCAGACGCTGCCCAGAGGCACTCTGCCTGGATGCGTGAACGGAGAGAGGATCGGAAACAGGCCCCACAGTCGCAGGAAACCCCCTGAGCCAACATCCTCTCCCTGGTGTTGTAGACGGCCACTTTGGCCATCACTCGGAGGAGGTTGACAGGGAGGTCCCGTGACTGTGGGGCCACGGATAGGGTGTGCATGTATGAGAAGGTCGGGGGAGAAGTGCAGGAGGAGCCGGAAAAGGGGCTGCAACCTGATGCGCGCAAGCTAAACGGGCGCCAGGGTCTCCCCCACGCCACAAAAGGGACAGGCCTCAGGGACTGGGGTGAACCACGAAAAAGGTGTTAGGGAGACAGCATGGCCCAGTGCATAAACACTGGCCTGGTGAGTCAGAAGACCTGGGCTCTAGTCCCGCCTTTGATCACGTAAGCCTTCCGTGCCTCAGTTTCCCAGTGTGGAAGATGGTGCCGATGGGACTCTACCCGCACTACTACAGTAACTATTACTATTAACAGGTCTCCCCACCCGGGCCAGGGCTGCTCGCCACCCAGCCTGTGGGCAGGGGACTCCCGCCGCCTGGATCTCTCACCCCAACAGCGGCCGGAGAAACACCGGGCCATGCCGAGTGGAGGGACCCCTTCCCACTGCTTCCCTGCCCCCGCCCGTCAGCTGCAGCCAGCCCGGGGCAGGGGCTGGAGGGACCCAGGAGCGGGGGGCAGCCCGCAGAGCCGCCCGTCGCGGGATGGGGAAATCGTTACAATGTATCCAGTGCCCGAACGCCGGGCGCCCCCGCGTTCTACAGACGGGGGGGGGGCGGCACCCTTCCCTCACCCGGCGGTAGGTCTCCTTCCAGGGCGGGGCTGCGGCCCCCTTGTAGAGAGAGCGATGCCGCTGCCCCAGCGCCTCCATGCCGCGAGCACAGCCCAGACCCGGCCCCGCGTGGTGCGCGCCGGGACTTGTAGTCCCGCTCTGCGCCGCCCGCGCGGTGCACGCTGGGACGTGTAGTCCCGCTCTGCGCCGCCCGCCCGGTGCACGCTGGGAGCGGTAGTTCTGAGGCGCCAGCCGGCCCCGGCGCGCTGATTGGCGAGCGGAGCCCGGCGCTGTTCCGGTGCGGCGGGCGATGGCGGCCGAGGGGGAGCCGGCGGACGAGTGGCGGGCGGCGCTGCCGCACCACGCCGTGCTGTGCCGGCTGCGGGAGCAGAGCGCGGAGAGACCCAGCCCCCCCGGGCCGACCCGCAGCCTCATCTTCGGGCTGGACGCGGACCTGTTCCTGTGGGACGCGGAGCGCGGCGCCTTCT